>NW_004524840.1:1225105-1237920 GCF_000260255.1 Octodon degus
CTTCCTTCTTTCTTTCTTTCTTTGCCAGCTCAGCGCAACCTGGGGGCTGGGCTGGCGTGGCATGGCGTGCCTGGGATCAAACCGCAGTCACTGCTCACTTGCCTAAGCTTGCCTACGCAGGTGCTTTAGACTGCTGAACTATGTCACTGCTCCACTATCTTGAATTTTAGTGATTTTTTTTAACAAAGTGATTACACTTCCACTTTATGCTGGGACTGACCTTCATATTCTGGGCTTACATCCATTTTTTCCCTTTTACAACTAAATAATGGTGAAAGTCAGAGATGATTTGGTAAGAGACAGCGTTTAACTCTTAAGGGACTAGAGAGTTTTGAATCCTGATTTTGTAGTCCTGTGGATTTATAGATTTGTGGTAGTTAAGAACAGTCTTCTTCCCTAATCTCCAGTCTTGATTTCCACAGGTTCAGCTACCTGATGTCAAGTGTATTGTTGAAAGATTATATGGAAATTTCCAGAAGCAGACAACTCCTGAGATTTGAATTATAAACTCTTCAGAGTATTGTGACAAAATCTTGTGCCATTCACTACATTCCATGTGGGGTGTGAGTCATTTCTTTGCTCAGCGTTTCCATGGTATGTGGCCTGTCCCTACCTATCAAGTTAGTAGCTTTTTCTTTATTAGATCAGCCATCACAATATTACACAGCTTATGTTCACTCTTATTTTGGTTAATACCATCCCTAATGCAATGGTAGAGATGGTGACAGACCAAGGAAAAGCCATAAAGTGCTTCCTTTAAGTGAAAACATGAAAGATTAATATTTTGATAGACAGTGAAAAGTCACTATTCCACAATTTTATCACAATATAGTGTTATAACTGCTTTACTTTACTAATTAATCTCTTACTGTAGCTAATTTATAAATTCAATTTTATAATAGGTGTATATGTATTGTAGGAAAAAATCACATCCCATGTAAGCTTCAGTACTTGATGCAAATTCAGGTCTCCATTAGTGCTCTAAAAAGACATGCCCAGGGAATGAGTAAGGATTCCTGTACTGAGAGGCCCCATTCTGACCTCCTCTGTCCAGCCATCAAGTGACTCAGGCACGAGGTGCTAATAACAGCAGCCAGCCTCTTTACTGAGGACTGTTCTCTGTTACTCCTGAACAAGTCCTGAGAGATTCTCTTGACTGGTGATAATTCCCTGCCAGGTTCCACCAGTGAGAGCAGAAATAAGAAAGAACCCAGAAAAGACCAATTCTCCTCCTCTCTGCTGTATGATCAGCCTTGTCCAGCTGTGTGATATTTAACTCCCAATAGGTTGCAAGTTTACTCTTGTTTCCATGGTGACCAGTTGCTCTCTGAAAAGTAATTTTTTAACCTTTCTTTTTCTTCAACAGCAAATTTACATTTTGAAATTCTCCTGGAAGTCTATTCTTCTAAGCATCCTATTCTTTCTTCTGTCACTGTATGAACACATTCATTTTTAGACTTAAAGAAGCTAAATCTGCCTTTAATTATGTTGAATTTATATATGACCTTGGTTTTTCTCTTTGTTACATGCCTTTATATGCAAAACTATATCTCAAATCTTATTATACTGTAGTCAAATATGCATACCTGAGTAGAACATGAATTGTTGTTAAATTAAAGTAGACAATGATGAGATTTGTTGGGAGTATCTGTCAAGTGAGAAAGCCTTATTAAAATTTTATTTATAGGGTTGAAATGTAAACCTACACAGCTATATGACTCCTTCATTAAAACAAGAGAAAACATGAAAAAGGTACATTTCTTAGCATAGGACAGGTAGAGATATTTTATAAATAGTGATAAGAAAGAGGTTAGTTTTAATATTTTGAGCCCATGTTGCCAAACACAGAAGAGTTTGGTTTTAGAAGTCTTCAGATATGGCTTAAGAGTCATTGTAGATTTTGTGAGTGAAATGGTTCTTTCATTGAAAGAAAACCTGTTGTTATTGTTACTTTCAAGAGAAAACATTTGTCATGGATCTTAAGCAAATATCTGGTCAATATTTATTTTTTTTTCTAGATGTTTTAATTGACTATTGCATTGAAGTTACTGTTCTGGGTCTCTATTTAAACTGGAAATATCCTATCCCTATTCTTGTAAACATTGTCTGCTAAGAGTGAGAAACAATAAAAGAAGAAAATATAGGGGTCTTCTAAGATAGAGAAGAATCAGGCTACATAAGTCAGCCTCGGGAAGACAGCATCTTTAACTGTGCATTGAAATCATGTTGTGGAACATAAAACAACCAAAAGGAAACTACAAAAAAAAAAAAAAAAAAAAAAAAAGTAATCTAATTCTCAAGCACCACACTATGGCAACTAAATCAAACTCCCTGGTGATGAATGTGTGGCTCCAGTACATTCTCCACTCCTCTGGTAAGGCATTTGATGGTCTGTGTTTCTCACCTACAAAGGAGGTGTGCGAACATTCTCCAGCATGCAAATCCCCTGGGACACCATCCTCACAAGTTCTCAGTTGGAAGGTTTTGGGAAGGACCCCAGAATTTCCATCATCATGTTTTTAGTTGTTAGTGAGGTTATTAGTAAAGGAACCATGATTTCAGGCATCTGCTTTATGAAAACTATGAAGATTCTTTAAGCATGTGATATTTTACTGAGTATAGAAGGATGTGCGGGTAAAGAAAAGGTAGCTAACTGGAAAGGACTGGAGATATGGGGAGTGGTATGAAGAAAGGCCCAGGTCACCAAAGAGGGACAGAAATTCAGAAATGTCTAACTATGCCAAATGCACAAGGAATAATAAGGGATTTTAGAGATATAGTTGAAGTTACAATCTGAGAATGGATATCAGTGATACTGCCAATTATTTCAATGCACTGTATTTTCTTCTATAGCCAATGTAACCTGTTGAAGGGCTTTTAAGTAGAGTCTGATTCACAGTATGGAAAGTTCACACTGGTAACAGACTACAGGTTGTTGCAAATATTCATGGTGACAGAGTGAATGGAAAATAGATTGAAAAATGAAACCACAGGACTTGAAGACAAACTGAGGAGAGGAAGGATTCGAGGACAACTGGAGGGCTGTGTAGAGGCTGGGTGTAAAGCAAAGGCATTTCGACTGTGCTAGCACTTGTCAGATTACCTAATTGAACTTATTAACTTGGTTAATAACAGAAGGAATAAAAACATACTCTTATATTTAGATCACAAGTGGCCCTTCAAGTCTCAGGAGCCTAGAGGAAAGGTTCTTGGCATGGATTTGGAGGGCACTGTACTCATCCACTGGTGAGCTCCAGGGCTGAGCATGCTGTCAGGAGGTGAGGCCTGGTCAGCAGGTTCCTCGCTGTGACCTGGAAAGGTGGCTCTCCTTCCCTGGCTGCTCCTTTCACTCTGCTTCTTGGTCTCCTGATGTAAGCGGCTTTCCTTGGTCACACCCCTCTCTCATGCCCTTTTTGCTTTCAGACAGCAGACCATGCCCTGGGGCTGGGAACCAGAGTAAACCCTTGCTCCTTAAAGTTGTGGGTGTCACATAGGTGTCTCAACAACAAGCAAGGTGACCAAGATACAGGTGAATTATAAGGTCATATTGGGGTTAAGTGAAGTTGTGGGTAAAATATTAACAGAGAGCCTAGAAATAGTCCTTGCTGTCTCAATTTAATGCATCTAATCTTTATTTTAGCTGAGGAAGAGCATGCTGATCTAAGCATATAACCCTATAGCTTTGATAACAGATGCATTAGCTATATTTTCCTTTCTCTAACTTCCAAAAATATATGCTATTGATTTCAGTAAAATGACAGAGAAAAGCACAGTAGTACTATCATCAGACTGGAAGCAAATTGTAGAATAAAGCAAATTTTCTATTTTCATATTTTACCACTTGTTATTCAACATAAATTTAAAATTTTAAAAGTAATTTCCAGAAAATATTTGAAGCAATACTCCAGTGTGGGTTTTTTTGGGAAAAGATATTCATTGCTTCACAAGAGCAGGTTATTGTTTTGTGTGCACACTGGGCTTCTTCACAAAAACAATTCGACAGACAGAACAAACGTCTTGCTTCAAGCCCTGACTCTTCTCAGAGCTTTGCCGTATGTACTTGAGTGCCATAGGAAATTATTTCACCTAGGATGGAACAAATCCATTCAATCATCAACAGTGCTTTGCCAGGGTTTTACTCTGTCCATGATGGATCAAGAACACAGTCTGCCAACCTCTGGTCTATTTTGTTTTCCTCTATGTTAATATGTATCAAAACTTTAACATGAGTTTTTCAGGTCAGAAACTAGGGGATATAATTTCAGGCAGAAATCAACTCACAGATGAAAAACACTTGCCTTAGAGTCTCAATTTCCATCAACTGTGTGCTGTCTGGCCCTACCTTTGAAATCATGGGCCCCTGACGTTTAAAACTTTCACCTCTAACACCCCTGTTTCTCATGATAGTAAGCTAGAGGGCATTTCAAAAACAAACAAAAGAAAAAAAAGGAAATGATATCAAATTAAAATAATTTTTCAGAATGTTTAAAAATCCTCTTTCTTGAAATATTCCATTTCTAACTATAAAATAATTTCTCCGATAATAAGTTTACTTTCGGTCTGAGTATGCAGTAATCTCACAGATACACCATTCAGCTGAGCAGGGCAAGCTCGGCTTACGGATGCGGGGCTGAGAAGAAACAAAAACGTTCTATTTTCCAGTTCTTTGAGAATTGCTCCTATAAAGGTGACCTGCTTGCCTTCAATACTTACAGCAGCAGCCATGTTAATATCTTTTTCCTCAGCAAAATAGGCCACATTTCTTAACTCTGCCTGAAGTGCACGTGATAAATCAGCCTGAAAAACTATTTCT
Organism: Octodon degus; assembly: GCF_000260255.1. Lineage (NCBI taxonomy): Eukaryota > Metazoa > Chordata > Mammalia > Rodentia > Octodontidae > Octodon > Octodon degus. The sequence continues at coordinate 1,229,919 of NW_004524840.1, forward strand.
CCTTGGTTATGAACAAGATAGGCAAGAACACACACACGTGTGTGTGTGTGTGTGTGTGTGTGTGTGTGTGTGTAAGGCACATGTATGTGAAAGGGGGCTTATGATTTTGGAACTATAGTTGTAGGTTTTGCCCTTTGTGGACTGTGTCTGTATTTGCCAACCCAAATCAAAGCATGTGTTATTTTTGTCACTCACAAAAACTGGACACTGGACTAATTCTAGACATACAAAGCAATTTCATAAGGAAACTGTTGACAGCAATAAATAGCCTGTATCCATCCTGAGGATGCACTTTCTTAATAACTTTTCTTCTGATTGACTGACAAGTTCAAAGGTGGAGCCAAATTAACCGGCCTTGGAAAAGTCCACTAATCCACCGAGATAATATCCTTAAGATGTGACCTTATAAAGAGCTACATTTTCGTGCGAAAACGTTTGCTGGAGAGAGCTAGCTTGCAACGTACAAGTACTGGGATCTGTGAAAGTTCATTACTGATATGCCAATGAACTGCAGGACGCAAGTGCAAACAGAAAAATAGCTCGGATTCTCCCTCGAAACACTAAATTCTGTGCAATAACTGAACTTGAACTTAAGGTCTCTCACTTATTAGCTTAATTAATTTCGGTCAAATTATTTAGCTTCCATGACCTCAAATTTACTCATTGACAAGGTTGGGCTAATTACATATGGCTCAAAGCAGGTGTTAGTTCTTGATTAGGGGTTCCAGTGGAGCAGAGTATGTGAATATTTTGTTAGCTGCAAGGTAGAATCTGTTCTCTTTGAAATCAGTGAGTATTAGAATGTCCTGAAACTTACTTTTGAGCAAGGTCATTATTTCCAAGTATATAAATAAGCTTATGCAAAACTCCAAATTTATATACTTTGGATGTAAACTAAATTTAACAATGCATGCTTATCCACTATTTTATAACATTATTGAAATATTTACAGACATGGTGACAGTGACAAAAAAAAATTCAAGGCAGTACAAAATTCAGGAAAACACAGAGATTCTGAAGAGAAATTGGGTGCTACCAATTGAATTATTCATAGTGCTAGTATCCCAGAAGTTGCTTGAAGTATCATTTCACTTTTTTAAGGTAAACTAGCCCCAAAGAGTAGACTTTGCTAAAGTCATCCTGGCTGCAGTAGGAGAAATAGGAGTAGTTTAATCAAAGCAGGCAGGAGCATAACAGCTTTAGGGGAATTCAGAAGAGAATCTCTTGGGGGTTTACTATCATTTTGTTTCCTGGTTTCTAGCCAATAAACTTGTTTCTGATGGTTAGATATTGTTTTTAATGACAGAAGAAGCATCTTATAGATTTGCTATCCATCTTAATAACATATTTCAGTATTTTGTAACTGAATCATCGTTGCTCCTGTCACACTTGTCTTATATTTGACATAGGATGGTGAAGGAAAATAATTAGAGACAATGTCTGTATGAAAAGAACATTGGGAGAGCAGGTGGGAACTCTATTCTGCCTTGAGTATTATTTTTTCTCACGACCCAAAATATGCCACCCTCCTCACTCAGATTACATGCGTAGCATCTTCTCTAGAATAACCCAGCCTCCAAAGGAAGTATTAGATAAAAAGTAATGAAACACCTCTAAAATCTCACTCCCAACGATGATACTGAAACATTTTTGGTGAGCATTCTTTCTGACATCTCCGTGTATCCTGCTCACAGTGCAAACACACATATTCTTATTCATGTCTATTTGCAGAATTCTATATAAATTATACTATATTTATCATTTACAGCATGCCCTCTTCTGTTTGCCCCTTTTCCTTCTCTTATGTTCTCCTGCATTTCTCTGTCTCTTCTCGCCTCTCTTCCTTTTTCTATTTTCTATCTAGAAACAGAAAGTTGAACTAATTTTGTACCTGCTTCTGCAGCCCATGAATGTCGCTCACCCATGCAGCATCTCCATTTCTAAGTGTGCATACTTACACCATGCTGCTACCATTCCCCACTCCCATTTCTGTCTCCTCCCTTAAGCTCACAACCATTCAAAAGATTTAACGCATATCTTTCTGTTTGCATCTGGTAAATGACTACAGTTGTTTACATACATTTCAAATTTATGCAAATATTGCTGATTTACATGGAGCCTTTGTTTCTTGTTTTTCACTAATCACTATTCATGCTCTTCTATGTGCACTTAATTGATTGCTTCTAGCAGATGCCTTTTGGACCCTGGTCATATCTGTATCCATTGCTCAGAAAGACGTGGCTCCTGTCAATTCACCATCCTGTACGCAACATCACAGCTATGTTAGATGTTCCCTTGTAGGTTTCTGAGGAAATTTCTCTGGAGTAGAGAGCAGGGGTGGAATTGCTGAAACATGGGAGAGTTCATGTCCAATTTGGTTAAATGCACCAGGTGGAATACAGATTCCTGGTTTCCCAGAAGAACTGAGAAAGCTAGTGCTGAGATGTGGAGCACCAGAAAGGAATCCTATGAGAACACTTACTCTCACTGATTCAGAGTATGCTTGCTCTAAGATAGAGCTGAGAGACAATGCCTATTTACCTATCCAGCAAATTGCCTCAATATTTTGAATTAGTTATTTCTCATAAAATGAACAACAACTTCTGCATGGCTAAGTAACAGATTTGAATTTTTTTCTTGACAGTGCTATGGATGTCTTTCTCAGTTAATGATTACAACTGAGCTATAGCCACATTAATGTCTTGAGAGGATTCCCTTGTGTTTTCTTTTACTTTATGTAATTTTGTCAGTTGTTTACTGATACACCATGAGCTTTGCTTTTTGACTTTTGACACCTAACACAATACTTCAGTGCACCTCTTTATTTTTATACTTATTATGCATTATTCTTCAAATCATGAGCAAATTTAATACCTATAACATAATTATTATTTTATTTTGTAACATTATGGGTTTATTTTTAACATTAAATTTTTCCAGTCTATGTGAAATGAACTTGTGGGGTTAGTGAAATAAGGGTTCTCACTCACATTTTTCAACCTCTTTTATTGACCAGTTTGTCTTTTACACATACCACATTTATCTTGTACTCAATTCCTATGTACACTCAGACCAATTCAAATAATTATTTATTTTCTTTTATTAATACTTTTCTTTCCCTTTTTATAATTTTAATTGTACTTAATTTTGAATGGATAATACAGTAGTCATGACTTGACATTCGGAAGATACCAGAGATGTATAGGAAAAATTATTTTTTACCATTACTTTTTATATCAATATTATGAGCAAACAATTGAGCTCTTCATTTTTCTTCATTTTAAATAACATACGATCTCAGCCACAAAGGCAAGGCAGGCAACATCACAAGCCTGGACTTGATATTATCATCACTACCAAGCAACTGTGATGAAAACAGCACAATGCTGGCAAGACTTGAGGATCACTGGAACAGATTATAAGATGCAGAAACAACTCCAAACACACTTAGCCACCATATCTTTGACAAAGGGGCCAAACATGTTCACTGGGAGCAAGATGGCCTCTTTAATAAACGGTACTGGGAAGCCAAGGATTAAACCAAGACCCATATCTCTCACCATGCACTAAACCACTGTTAAAATGGATGACAATCTAAATATTAAAGCATAAACGCTAGATATCCTGGAAGATAGGATAGGTAGAAATTGAAGTTATATGTGAAGTCAAAGAATTTATGAACAAAACTCACATTACATAGGAAATATTACAAAGAGTCAACATCTGGGAATCTCATCATATTAAAAAGCTTCTGCACAGCAAAAGAAACCACCAACAGACGGAAGAGACAACCCACAGATTGCGAAAAAAACTTTTACCAGCTGTTCCTCAGACAAAGAACTAATATCTAGAAAATATATGAAGAATTCAAAAAACTCAGACCCTCGCAAATTTAGAGACCTAGTCCAAAAGTGGGCATTTGAAATAAAGACACTTCTCAGAAAAAGAAGCACAAACAGCAAGTAAATATGTTCAAAAATGTTCAACCTCACTCATCGTTAAAGAGATGTAAACAACATTGAGATTCCATCTCACTCCAGAAAAAGTGGTTATCATTATTATAATTATTATTATTTTGACACAGGATCTTACTATGCAGTTCAAACTTGTAGTGCTCTTGCTATCTCAGCCTCTCCAGTGCTGGGATTACAGGTGTGCACCACCACGCCCAGTCCCAGGGCTGGCACAGCATTCAGTACCAGGGATCGAGCTCATGACCTTGTACTTGCCAGGCAGGTGCTTATGCTTCCAAGTTGTCTCCCCAGCACAAGCACCGTTATTATTGAGAAATCAATCAATAACAAATGTTTAAGGGACTGTGGGGGAAAAAGGAATTTTTAATGCTGTTGATGGGAGTGTAGATTGGTGTAATCACTGTGGAAATCAGTGTAGAGATCTCTAGAGGTTCGGTTTGATCCAGCTATTCCCTTTCTTGGATTCTTCCTGATAGAATTAAAAGTACTATAAAACAGTGACATATGCATATCCATGTTTGTAGAAGCATAATTTGAAGTAACTAAATCTTGGAAGATGAAGATTTGTTTTTAATACAATGAGGTACTACTCTGCCATAAAGAAGGATAAATGAGACATTTCTAAGTAAATGGGTGCACTTTCAAACTATTCTCTTAAGTGAAAGAAATTGGACACATATGTTGGAATATTGCCTCGTTTCTCTGGTTAAGAAAACAACAAGGTATATAATGAAAAAATATACGATAATTGGAAATTGGAAAAAATGTTCAAATAGGAAAGGGAAAAAGTGGGGAGAGGAAAAGTAGGCTAAGTAAAAGACAATAAAAGAGAATGAAAGTGCAATAAACAAAGCCCTTATTAATAAGTAGGAGAAGATAGGTTTAAGGAAGGGATGGGGATTTGGTAAAGAAAAAGGATAAAATTGTATCATGTGCAGACAATTTCCCTACGATGAATGTGATCATGTCTAAAGTGTACCAGTACAATTAGTAAAAATAACACACGATATGGGTTGTCAATCATCTTATTAAAAGCTTAATGATAAATCATATTATGTCAGAACAAAAGACAATTCACCCGTTTTTCTTATTACAAGAATGGAACATAATACAGATGAATGTTTAGCTTTTCCCCCAAACACTTGCTATGGTAAAAATTCTAGACCAATAAACTTGCACAAGTTTCTTTTACATGATTGAGTACAGGTGTAGACTGTGTCCTAGAAATGCAATTACTGCCCCAAAAGGTAAATGTATTTTTATTTCTGGTTGATACTGACAAATTGCCCTCAGTTGTAGTTATATTGATTTGTCTTTCTAACAACAGTGGACTAGATTGTCAAACCTCTATCACTCATGCACATGAAGGATGATTTATTTGGTAGTATTTATGCTTTACCTAAGCTATTTTTTTGAGCTCATTAAGTAGCAGCTTTTCTTAACTTAAATTTGGAGACTTATGAGGTCTGTGAAACTTCTGTGTAATGAAACATGACAGACAACAAAAATTTGTTTTTATTTTCGTTTAAATGTGTACTCATTCTGGTATCCATATTTCACGTGCTATTAACAGAAGACTTGTTCACAGAAACAGATGGTGTTGCATATAGATCCACCATTGCTCTCTTAATAGCACCCTATATGGCCAGGAGATAATTTTTGCACTTCCTCCTATGTGTGGAATTTTGTGAGTTCTAGTTCTTAGGTCAGTTCTCTTTTAGTAAATTATAGAGAAAAGAAGAAGGAAAGAAGGAAGGAAGGAAGGAAGGAAGGAAAGAAGGAAGGGAGGGAGGGAGGGAGGGAGGGAGAGAAGGAGGCAAGAAGGGAGGAAGGAAAGAATGAAAGAAGGAAGAAAGGAAGGAAGGAAGGAAGGAAGGAAGGAAGCAAAAAAGGGAGAGAATAGAAAGAATGATATTCTATATCAAGGAATTGCCTAAGTTCTCTGCTTTCATTTCAAAAGGCAGCTAATAAACAGAATATAAATTCTTTGCATCAAAAGAACAAACAAAACACTTGTCAGCTCAGCCTTCCTATGTAGGGTATCTGACAACAAAATCCTACCTTTGATCCAGGGAGTTGGGGATTCTTCAATTTTAAAGGACTCAGTGCATCAATCTTGCACCCACATCCAGTGAGAGCTCAGATAAGGGTGCCCAAAGGATCCTTTGATTGTGTAGTCTTGCTCTGCATAAAAATAGCCCCACTCTCCATGTGCAAGATGCAGTTTCCTCACTCTAGGTTCAGTCTTTTTCATTTACCTGAAATTCATTGCAATGTGTTTGCTTCTTCTATAATGAATGGATATTCCTTCACTAAAATTTAAATGTGGTTTCAAATGCATATTTATGATTTCATTGTCTGTGCTCAAGCAGGTGATTTTAAGATGATCTATACGTATAACTAGGCAAACTCACAGCTTAAATGAATTCTGCCAAGATATATTTCATTAATCTTGGCAACACTGCAGGTACATTTACTAATACAGAGAAATTTGTGTTAGAATGCCATGATCTTCTCTGACATATTAAGCCATTTTTAATTTGGTCTTATTAAAATCTCTTTTTCAAAGATATTAGATAACTCTAGGGTGTTAGCAACATAAAATGATTTGTGGGCTCAGAAAAGGCAGGAGAAGTTATTAATCTTATGTAAATGCTTACCTAATTTTCAAAATATTCAGGTATGATCAAAATGGTAAGATCCATGGTCTCTCTGTAACAGGGGAAAAGGAGGAAGATAATTTCCTGTTTATATAATTGGTATTTTGTAACTTTTTTCTTGGCAGGGATGGTACACTAATGGGATTTCACAGTGTAATTTTTATTAGGAATGTCACTGTGACATTTGATTAATTCAGTCTGCTTAGATTTGGACCTCAAATTAACTATTCTAACAGAAGAATTAATTACTGTTTCTTGTGTTTTCTTACTATATTTAGAGATTTATTTAACATTTCATCTTTAGGCCATAGTTGCATTATATTTATGTATATGCTAGTTTGAATCCAGTGTGATACTATAGCCTGGTTATCAGATTGAGAACTAGGAACTATCGATAGTAGATTCAAATACATTTAGTAAAGTATGCACACTATTGTTGACTTATTGTGGTAGAAACTGAGTAGAGGCTTTTGTGGATCTCTTTTTCTTAGTATCCTTCACTTTAATCCTTATTTTCTCTGAATACTATTAATAAACCTTTATACAGTGATTCTCAATCTAAAACAATATAATTATTTCTATTCAATCACTTATTCATTCTTGTATTACTTCCAAGTACCACAGACTGAGTCCTAGCAATAGTAAGAGATACAAAATTTGTGCTTTCCTAAAACTTCAGTTTTGTGACAAGACACAGACAAAACATATACAAACTTATACAGTATGCCAGATTGTGAGGAGTGCCATGGGAAAAAAATAAAGTGTTGTGAGGAACTTGGGGAGGTGAGTTGTTATGATGAGAATTTATTGTTTTAATAAATATGATGGCTGAGGTGGGCAGATAGGCAGCCTGATAAAATCTCATTTCGGCAGACACCCACATGCAGTGAGGGACAAAGTAGGGTAGACAGGCAGTAGAATATTTTAGGCAGCAAGTGACCAAGACTGGAATCCAGAAGTTGCTAGTGAGCACAGGTGAGACAGAACAGAGGCAACTGCAAAATATGATGGAAATTAGATTGCAGAGGGCTATACATCAACCACTGAAAATTACAGGTTTTACACTCAGCTAACTGGAAAGCCATTGGATGTAATCATGCTGAGATTGACTTGACTTTTGCATTTCTGGAAACCACAAAATGTTATTATACAAATTGGTCCACCATTTATGTTCCTGGAAATGGCTTTTAGCCATGAACCACTCTATGTTGCATGTCTTACTTAAGACCTTGTTTAAGGAAAAGTCAGACACAGGCACTCCATTCCAAACTGCCCTTAAATCTTCTTCTTCTTCTTCTTCTTCTTCTTCTTCTTCTTCTTCTTCTTCTTCTTCTTCTTCTTCTTCTTCTTCTTCTTCTTCTTCTTCTT
>NW_004524840.1:1238020-1241326 GCF_000260255.1 Octodon degus
TCTTCTTCCTCTTCTTCTTCTTTGAGAAGGGGTCTCAATATGCAGTTTAGGCTGAACTTGAGGATACCAGTAGCCCAGGTTGGTTTCAAACATGCAACAAACTTCTTGCCTCAGCCTCCCCAAGTGCTGGGATTACAGTCATTGCCACCATGCCTGGCAAAACTGCCCTTGCTTGTGTTATAACTGATTAGCAGCCCTGTTTGTCTACACTGGCTGTTGGGATCAAAATGCATACAAAATTCACTTAACTAAATTTCCTTAAGTGTTTCTCTTTATTACAGGATCTAGAACTTGACTCACTTTCAAAGTTAACAAATGAGAACTCTTGAGAAGTTGGTGGAGTATTGATCAACAGAGAAAGAAGCTCTCTTACAGTCAGTGTCCAGACACTAGAATATAGCAATGTAAAGAAGAGAAGAGAGAAAGTGGGTCCCCTTGGATCCAGGAAAGATATGAGGTGAGAATTGAAGGATATGGGCAGTGAAACTTCAATAAAGAAGTGGACGGTGGCAGATAGTGCCTTCTCACTGAGCTGTGATGCATTAAATGGGAGGGGAAGCTCAAATCCGCAATCACACAGTGACTTCTGCCACCCCAGAGGCCTCCACAGAGAGATACACCTATGGAACAGAGAAGTGGACATGGAAGATTTCAGTGGCTGGTTAGTGTTGTGGGTATGGAAGTCCTGCAGGAGAGGGCTATTGGGTGGGAGCCATCTTAGAGATGGGCCACCTGAGCTCAGAGCTCACAACTACTACTGACTCCTTCTAGTGGGCCCCAGCAGGTTCAAACCCATAGAAGGCACACTGACTGCTACAGACTGAATGAGCCTGGTTCTAGCCTCATGGCCAGCTAGCCTCATGGCCAGTAACCAGCCTGAATTACAGGTGAAATAAAGGTACAGGATCACTGCAATGATTCAGCACCATGTTATCAGGCTACTGCTGGCTCGCTTGGATAAATCAGCATGAATCTGGATCTGCCCACTTCATCTACCAGTGACAGCAGAGGACACTTTTGAACTGGGCCTTTTTCCTTTTTTTTTTTTTTTTTTGTTTTTCTTTATCTCTTTTCTTGTTTCATTTTTTTGTTTGTTTTGTTATTCATTTCTCATTTTTATATGAGTGTGAAAATGGTTTCTATGTTTTTATGTGGTTGCTTTTCTGTTGTGTTCTTTTTCCATATCCTCCTCCTTTCTTTCCCTCTTTTGGCACCAGTTTCCCAAAGTTTACATTATCTTCCTTCATCCTCCAGCTTTGCTTCTAATCTCTTTCTCTTTTCCTATTTCTCTTTTATTTTCCTAATCCCCTTTAAGTTTTTTCCCTTTAGGGTAAAATTGCCATATTAAGGGCTTATTGACTATATGCAGTTTTCTGGTTTGGGTTAGATTTTAACATATGAACTAGATTTAAACATAAATCTAGTTCATGGCAAATTAATAGTTCTCTCATTTTGTAGATAATTTTATAAGTTGTGTTTTATACTACTGTCATTGTTATTTTAAACACTTCAGCCAAACTAACATGATTTTCCTAATCAGTTTTTCTTCCTTATATACAAAGACTGAGATTGCCAAAGGATCATACAAATGTGACAAGCTAGTGCCAAAGAGCCAAAGGGTAGGCCAAGCAAGCTGCAATTTCTCATCCCAAATAAACTCAAGAGGTAGATCTCACAACAGACTCAAAACCCAAAAGCCAGCTATACTTGGAAGACGACTCTGAGAAGTGGTCATTTAGTAAGGGTTCTAAATACTATCAGTAATGTTACCTACTATAGGAAATGCACAATAATTGATTAAGCCAGGAAATAAACTAAAAAATTAGAAACAAGATGCAACCTCAGATATCCAGCTCATTAATGGCAAACCCAGGGGACAGTGAGGTGGGACACTCCAAAAGCCACCAACAAGACCTCTTTGAAGTGATAACAGTGGAAATAACCAGACAAATGAACAGGCTCTAGAAAAAATCCAGATAACTACAGGTAAGGTGACTACAATGAAAGACATGACTAGTGTCTCTAGGAATTAGTAGATATAGATAAAGATAGAAATATAGATAAAGATAGAAGAGTTGAGGAAAATTTTAGGAACTATGAATGTCCAACCTAGGGAAGAAAAGGATTCAATGATACAGATTCTAACAGATTTGTAGGAAACTAAAAATTCCAATAAAGGTGTGTGCAAAAGAATGAACCAATATAAGAATCACAGGTAAGACAAATTTCCAGCTAGTAATCATGAGAAGAAAGATTTTTTTAAAAAAATGGCAAGGGATCATGAGAAATCAATTAGATGATACAAAGAAGAATAAAGTAAGATTGATTGGTGTCAGTGAAAAAGCAAGAGATAAAATGACATAAAAAACTGCTCACAGATGTCATGGCAGAAATCTTTCCTGGCAAGTAAAAATAATTTGACATTCAGGTAAGAAAGCCACACAGAACTATAACTAGCCATGATCAAAAACCCAAAGCAAGGCATACAATATTCAAGATTGTAGAAAACCAACACAAAAGCAGAATATTAAAAGCTGTTAGAGAAAACAGAAAACCTATAAATGAAAGCCCATCAAAATCACAACTGACTTCTCAACACAAACCATCAAATTAAGGAGAGATTGGAGTGAAGAATTTCAAATCCTAAAAGAAAACAACCTCCAGCCTAGATTAACATACCCTGCAAAACTATCTTTCAAAATTGATGGAGAAATAAAATACTTCTGTGCCAAAGAAGACCTGAGGAAATTCATAATCAATGAATGAGCACTCCAACAAAGTCTGAAGGACATTTCAGAAAGAGATAAGAAAGACTATAATTCCATGATACAAGAGTTATATAACCAGTTTCTCTTCATTGAAAAGAAAGCTGTGTGTAATAATGTTTTGACAATATTTCAGACCTGTGAAAGCCTGAGAGCATGTTTTCTCTCCATGTGACTCTCCTTAGGCACACTCTACATCACTGATCATTTTCCTCTGTGGCCCCATAATCTCCTTGATCAGAAAATTTGGGACATCACTGAGATACAGGATGTTACAGTACAGGTTCTCTTAGGTCCTGAGTCCTCACTGACATTGAAAGGCTAGGGCCAAAATGTTCTCTGTCCTTGTAGCCCTTCTTTTTCTCTAATTTTTGGTCTGCAAACTTAAGTTGTTAAACCTCCAGAACAGAAGCTTAATGCTATTATTACCCTATAATAGGCAATTGAGCTTAACATCACTATCTGTCTGAATATCAAAACATCTTAGGCATAGCATGGAACAGGTATTTTTCCATCAAGTATTGATATGTTAAACTTTAAA
>NW_004524840.1:1242735-1243331 GCF_000260255.1 Octodon degus
ATGCAGACATGATATCCTGTTCAAACACTATTATTACAAATCTTTCTTCTCATTGAATTAAGAGAAAGTAGCTGTATATATATATGATAACTATTTTTCAATGTATAGATACAGAAGGGTCTTTCATTTATATCCCCTTTTTGTCTATTTTTGTCAGAGATGGGTATTCCATTGCCATTTAAATATTGTAGGTTCATGAATTCAGCAAAATATTACAATATAGTCCAGTAGTCCATAATAATAGTTGGTTATCTGTAGGACTGGCAATGTCAGAAGTTGTTGACTTAAGCCTTTTACAGCTCAGCATATTAATATGGCTTTATTTTTTATACCTCATTTTATACTATTCTGCTTGATGGTCAAGACCAAGATAAAGCAAGAACTATATAATAAGAAATGTAACTTTTGCATCTGACAAGGTCAGTCAAATCCCATCAGGATTTATCCTCTAATCTTGTACCACAGTTTGTAGATCCTTTGTCACTGTCAGCCACATAGGTGAGTCACAGCCATTGCTTGACCAATTTGCTCTCTGTGAAAGCCTGAGAAAATGTTTTCTCTCCATGTGACTCTCCTTAGGTGCACTATACATCATC
>NW_004524840.1:1244771-1246176 GCF_000260255.1 Octodon degus
AAGGGGAACAAGGCAGTGGGGAGATTGAAAGGGAGGAAGGGAAAGTTTTTTAAAAGGAGAAAAGAAGGAAACAGTAGAGACAAAATTCTTATAAATGAGAATGAGGAGAAGGACTGAAGGAAGGGTACAGCATTGGGATAAAGAAGAATCAAGTTATATCATGTACAGGTACAAATTCCCTGTGATGGATGTGATCTTTATGTCTACCTAAAATATAGAAATAAAATAATTTTCTTTGAAAAAATAAAATAGAAGAGAACAGAAACATAAGTAAGGAAGCACTGAAATCACTGTACCGCTTCCTAGAAATTGCCTGCCAGGAAAAATTACTTCTTGCTCAAATGTCCAACCAACACATCTCCTCATTCTGTCCCCTTCCACCTTCTTTCCAGCTGGCTTTACTGCACCCTTTAGAACAAAGATCTGTACTCTTTCTGCTTGAACCTTGATTTTTTTTTGTGTGTGTGTGTGTATCTCATAGTTAGAGAACATTATCCTCATTTCAAAATACACCTCTTTTATTACAATAATCTACTTATTGCATAAAACATGTCTTTACACCCAAATGTGCTTTTTATTTGCCATGGCTTTGGACAAGGAAAGTTTGTGCATGAAGGAGGGGCTTAAATTAGGGAAGGAGCAGATTCAAGTATTTAGACATATGAAAAGGACTAAGGCAAGTGCTATACTATTGATTACACACATTCAGGGCGCTCTGCAAGATATCAATAAAATAGCCACATTGGTAGGAATTGTTCTTGGTCATAAGCTATGTTAAAAAATATTTTTGTGACCTTCATGGATAAATGGAGAGTCTTAAACAGAGAGATAAGTTTGGGAGACATACTCATATGAGGCCTTTATATAAAATCATATTTGAAATAGATACTATCAATGGGAAAGCTTAAGAAATGTCGTTAATTAAGATGTTAATGGTCATGAGCACTGAGTTGAGGTGTGCACCAATTTGTTTGTTCTGTGAATATTTAACAGTTGCCTCTTCTGCAACAGCTACTCTGGGTTCTGGGCCACTGAAATGAGTGAGATCCACGTATTAACTCTTGGAGGGTTAGGACTTTCATAGGAGATGTGAATTCCAGGTGGCTAAACTATTTAAAGGAGGTGAAGACAGGGTTCAATGGAATAGATTAGAAGACACTGAATCCCCTATGAACACACTCAACCATCTTATCTTTGAAAAAGGGGCTAAACATACTCACTGGAAGAAAGGCAGCTTCTTTAACAAATGGTGCTGGAAAAACTGGCTCTCTACATGCCGAAAACTCAAACTTGACCCAGGTCTATCACCATGTACTAAACAAAAGTCAAAATGGATTAAAGATCTAAACATTAAAGCAGAGACACTAAATCTCCTGGAAGAGAAAGTAGGAGGAACTCTTGAAGA
>NW_004524840.1:1246946-1273909 GCF_000260255.1 Octodon degus
ATACTCATAAGTGAAATAAACCAGACACACATGTGTAAATATCGTATAGTCTCCCTAGTATAAGAACTCCAAAGACAGGGTTAGAAGAAAGGAAACAGGGTGAGAAGACCTGCCGGGGGCGGATGGGCGCTACCCTTGAGCTGGATGCCTGAGATGAGCACACTCAGGTGCAGAAGCAGACAAATTAATGCAAAAACTTCCAAGGTTCAGAATTTGGACATAATCCTGGAACAGAGGGATAGCCCTGTGGCAGGACTGATGGACTGAAAATTCTGTGAAGTACTGCTGTGGCAGGCCTCCCTCAGTTAGAACAAGCCTTCATGCTATGTTCTGCTAGGAGCAAAGGGGAAAAAGAGAGGTGGTCTCTCTTGATACCAAATTCTGAAGAAAGAACACTCCTTGTATGAGTGGAGTGTGTACCATGGCCTAGTACTATGACTTCAGAGGAATCAGGGAGGTGGTGGGGAGGCTATGGTTTATTTGCTGGCCTGGGAGGCAGCATTTGTAGGTTTTTTTCTTACTAGCTATACAGGGGGAATGAAAAGGAGATGAAATAAAATGAAACTCATAGCACAGGTAATCTAATAAGGCTGAAACCATCAATGGATGACGCGGAATTATAGGACAAGCAAGCCTCAAGGATTTTAATGGATTTTTAACACTGGCAAAGAAGAGGTACTTCTTCTGTTGGGCAGGAAAGCATTTGGTGATGCTTTTGTGATAAACTAGTAAAATAAGAGGAAATCCCAAAGATTTGTGAAGTGTTAGAAAAGAAAGTATTAGAAAGTATGGAAAATAGTATACAAGATAAGGGAAAGGAACTGGGGAGGTAGCTCAGTGGTCTAAGTGCTTGCCTGTCAAGCACAAGGACCTGGGTTCAATTACCAGTATCACACAACAGGCGGCTACCAAAACTAAGAGTGGTGATGTATGTCTGTAATCCCAGTGTCGGGGAGGCTGAGACAGGAGGATTACGATGAGTCTGAGCTGCAAAGCAAGACACTATACCAAATAAATAAATTTTAAAAAAGAAAGAGAGAAAGAAGATATAAATAGGAAGAATTGACAAATTGGAATTCAAATATAATTGTTGAAATATTTTAACATGAAGTCTTTAACTACATTGACTTATTTGTGAGCAATAGCTATTTAATGGAAATTTATACTCATCATATTATAAATGTTATACATATTTATATGCATATTAATGGATGGACTGAGTATGCAAATACAAAATATATACACTCTGAAATTTTTAGGTCATTTTCAGGGCATTCATTGATTGTGTGCAAGTTTGCCTTGTAGTCTGATTTAAGAGTATTATCTTCAAGTGGAGTTGTTGTTAGGAAGCAATAGATTTCAGAATTTAATAAAATAATGTATATTTAAGTTTTAAACTTTAACCTAGTTGTAAATTGAAAACTAACATGCCTAGGAGTATAAATGTATACATGTAGCTAAAGTATATACAATATATACATACCTGTAGTTATGCATCTATGTGTATTTACTTATTGTACATATGTATATTATATAAATTCAATAATATCTTAGAGTTTATTGGAAGAAGAGGCTTTCTTTCTTTTGTTCAATCTATAAAGGAAAGAAAGGATCCTTATGGTTGCCATGATTATGTGAAATATGATGGAATTATGAATTCAGTGTTAGAAAAGTATTTGTGACAACCATTATTTGAAATGTCTTGTGGGCGAAGTGAGAAAATTACTTTCTGAAGGTACATTTACTCCTTTAGGACACCGGTTTGCCATTTCCCCATCATTGTGAAGTAATTTCTAGAAGGTGCAGCCTTTCAACCTGTGAAACGCTAGAGCCTCGCTAAAAGCGAGTTTTGCCCTAGGTGCGCAGTAGGTATCCCATCAGTGTATGCTGAGTAGTTGCCGACCGAGTAGCTGGTGGTGATGACTGTGATTTAGCTCTAATGAAAATGTCCATTATAGCTAATTAAATATGCCAGTCGTGAGCCATCGCTCCACCTCGCCCGATGTGCTGCGATGCCCGGGATTGCAGAAGTAACGTATAGACTCCCTGCTAGACCAGGCTGCCCACTGCAAAGCCTGCCTATCTCATTACTAGCATATCTCAGGATGAAAATGACAGTACAAATATAAACAACCTCATTAGCATCAGTTATTGAACTAAATTTATAGCATGCGGAGTAATTGCTTTCCTGGAGAAATAAAAAAAACACGTACTTTAAAAAAGTCTAACAAGTTTCCTTTAGGATGTGAAACAATTTGCACTTTTGTCTCAGCAGCCTGTAGTGCTGTGGCAAGCCTACAAAATGTCACTATGTGCCACTAATCTATAGAAATTAATGCATCTCCATTGTGTGTCAGCAGCCTCACTCGGAGTGTAAATGAAAGCTGGTCCTTGGAAGTGATTCAGAGCACACACCCACAGAGGCAGGACGGAGAGCAACTTTCTTTCATCGACACAAACGCTACAACATTGTTTGGGACATGGCAGGCAACGCCATGTGGGAATCACTGTGACTTAGCCAGACCACATGATCACAAGGCTTTGGCTTGTGAATGTTTCTAATTGGGATGTTTTTGGTGTGACGGATCACTGGTTTGGACACTTCTGGGAGGACTAGCTATCACGTGTAGACCAGAGGAACAACCTGGCACAAGTATTACACTGCCTTGCTGTGCGTGTCAGCACTACCATCGTGTCTGCCTCCTGAATATCTTCAATGAAGATCTTCCTCCCTCTTCCTCCATCCTCTTCTTTGCATGCATGTGCATGCATGTGCCTGTGTGCCTTCATTTGATGCCCCTTTTTTCTATCTTCCCTGTTTTTTCCTTTTTCTGTTAAAGTGAGTCGCAGAGAAAGATAGAAAGGAAAGCATTTCTCCCATATGGAAAGGAACATTTCTTAGTAATGGTAGCTAGCCACCATGGAGTAGATAAATAATTCAGCTTTACTAGAAAAGGCTACAGGAACACAGCAAATTTGCTGAATTATAATATGAATTTTCAGACTATTGCTTTCAGATAACTTAGTGAAACAGAGTTTCAGAAAATTTGCCAATAGCTATGTTCAGAATTGTTTTGAAGATTTACATGTAATTTACCCCATAACTGTCTGTCATATGTGTATTTTTAGAAAAATCTAAATGTTCTGCACACTGTATAAACCTTGTTCGAAAACTGTTCTGGAAGACACACAACTCCTTTTTCGCATGATTCTGTCCAAATTATGACAATTGTTTGTCTCAGTAACATCACAAGCTTGAAATCCAAGCACATGTAGAAGAAGCACATGCAAAGAAATAACCATAATGAACCTGCAAGGTCAGTTTTCTTTTCTTTCTTTTTTTTTTTTTTTTTTTGGCAGAACCAGGGATTGAACTCAGGCCCTTGCGCTTGCCAGGGAAGCACTTATTCTATTGAGTCATCTCCCCAGACCAAGGACAGTTTTCAGTGGCAACACATAACAGCTTGTTTTAAAACTCAGATTAATCATTTAATCTCTCCAAATATTAGGCTTATTTTTTGCCAAAATGAGAAACTAGTACTTAGCTTTCAATTTCCAGAGGGTTTATAATGCTGAGCTGAAATGGTGTATATGAAAATGATTTTAAAAACTGCATCAATCTGTAGCATAATTTAATAGAAATTATCATTATCAAATTAATGAAAGAGCTCTTGTATATTTCTAAATATCAGTTTAAAAACCCTGACTCAATAACATATTAGATTAGAATTCAAATCTGTAGCTGTTCCTACGCTATAGAAACATTAGTTTTTTAAACTAACAAATATTTTCACAAATCTAAAATACTAATTAAGGAAATTATTTTGGGTTCTGTCACACATGCTATTATTTTCAAGTGTCAAGCAATAAAACATTATCATTACAGATACAAAAAATGGAATTAAAATGCACAATTTCTTTGTGAATTCATGAATCAGCCATGAATTTGCTGAGCCTAGTTTCTGAACAGTATTCGGGCAGTGGGATAAAATATATTCTGCATATATTATGTGCAAAGAAGTGGATTACTTGAATATTGTGAATTTTCCAAATAGGAAAATGTAATTGACCTCATTGAGCTTTGGGGTATTTTTTAGGGGCAGTAGAAATTGTGAAGAAAAAGAAACATGTTTCTGAATATCTCGCTATTTATTGCTAGTAATTCCATCTGAGATTCCGTCCAGAGACAACTGGTGACAACACGCCCCGCGTTGTCTCCTGGAAGGGCGACCACAACGACCCACAAGAGCAGAGCTTTTAGGTGTCAGCAAAACGACACCAGCTGGGGCTATCCTGAGCAAACAGAAGGTGAGGTGGCCCTGCCAGCGGGACAGCGCGTGGGTCCCCTGAATACCTTACTCTCCTGAATTGTGGTGAGTGCCTGTGATTTCTATTCTTCCCTAATCTTTCCTCCGTGGCTCCCACCAGTACGAAACCACATTCCCTCACTGAGCTCCGCCGGTTTTCTACTTCTCTAATCCCTGGGAAGCTGCGGTTGTTATTAGCTCAGGCCTCCGACTCTCATATCTTGGTGCCACCATTGACACATCTGTCATGTTTTCTTTTCTTTTTTTTTTTTTCCGCAATCTGGATCAATGTCATGAATCCTTTCATATCCTATTACCTTATCCCCATTTTTCCCACAATCTGGATCAATGTCATTACTGTTTGCATATTATATTACCTTATGCCCAAACTAATATAAAGTTTTAGTGATACTTTCCCAGATGCTCTTAATTTCAAAAGTCTTACAACTTTTAAGTTTCTTAAACATATTTCAGCATACTATTTGATATTTTTTGGTAGTAATAACTTCTAATCATCATGTGGCTAGATGTAGACACACAAACCTTTTAAATTTTCTAATAATTTGTTCTTTCCTTTTTATTATCTACTGATGGGTTTTCTTGCATACCACAAATCTTCTCTGCTGAGGGCTGGTGTATCCTATTTTCTCTTTTCAGCTAGGAAACATTACAGTCTTGCCTGTAAGTCTTTCCATAAATTTTCTCATATTTAGACAATAAGCTGCTAATTTTATACATGGTCACCAAAATAATACTTCCCTCTATTAATCTTCTAAATCATAATAACCAGAAAGGGTGAAATTTATATAAGTCATCATAAAATCAACATAACTATGTCTCTTGAAATAAAAAACTTAGTTTTAATGATACTAAATTTTACATACGTATCATATTTGAATTTAAACTTACAAGGAATTTTGTACAAACATGTCCACATATCTACAAGTGTAAGAAACCTGGAATTATAATTGATCCTTGATGGAAGAAATTATCTCTAAGAATGGTCACCATCTTTTAATATTTATTGTATCCCCAAATCTCAGTACAGACTTTGGATCTTTGAAGCCACTGATTAATTTTGTTTAATTGACAGAGAAGAAATTAAAATTTGAAAAAGTATGTCTTTTGTTCAACTTAGTGATCATAGATACAAATCAATGTTCATTTTTATCACTGTAAAAATAGAACTATTGTACATTATATGCAATATGCTGTAAATTTGTTCTATTTTAAGTCAAATAGGTAAGCTATTTTGTGATTTCAGGCACTCAGACATTGGTCTCAACTCGTAGTTCATTTTTTGTGAATTGTTTTATTGCAGAAGTTGACAAAATGATATGTGCATGAACTACAAAAGAATAGTGCTTTCTAATATGCCAGCACAGAAGTAAGTGTTTCTAGTAAACAAGGTAACACGTGGAGCCTTCCTATTAACAAGAAGTCAGGTAGCCTACCATGAACCTGTCAGTAGTCTTACCTAAGAAGAAAGAAGATGGAACAGGGCCCAGAAATACATTGCCCCTCTGTGCCATGTAGGAAAAGACAGAAATTACTTGCTTGAGCTTGTTTGAAGAATGTTCTGGATACACTTTTTGCCTTCATCCACAGGAGGAGGCCTGGGGATGCCCCATCAAAAGCGTCAGCGGCCAGAGAGAAATTGCTGCCATTCAGGCGTTTGCCACCTGGGCTGTGAGGCGAAGGATTTGTCATGTGTGTGAATGAGTTTCTGATGTGACAGATTGCCATGAGCAGGGCTATTTGGCCTCTTTCTGCACATGACTATATTACAAATCTATGCCTGGAATGTGGAGATGGAGTGACACGGCAGCTGTGTGTACAAGGAAGTGGTGCTTTACATATGCACACTTTCATTTGTCGCTCATTGATAAATTTCTGCCTGAAAAAAACAATTCTTTCTTGCAGTTGCAGGCTCATTTTTAGTGAAACTATGATATATCTGTAGTTTGCTGCATTTATCAATATAATAAAGTTGGTGGTCAAAATTGCAAGCAAGTAGGGTAAATTAATCACTAATTTTTTGATCAGTATGAAAATTACAGTTCAATTTAAAAGTGGTAGCCTTCTAGATAAAAGACCACACTGCATGAGCTGGCACCTGTTTCTCTGCCAATGCTCTCCCTAGATCTCATTAGTGAAAAGGTATAGGTTTTTCTCCTATGAAACAGTAGTCCCTCTTAATTTGCCCAGCCACCCCTCAGTTACTGGCTCCTCTGCATTGCAACCTGTATGCTTCACAAAATTCAATGATGATACCAATAAAATGTCTACCTTTCAGGTTTTTGATTTCTAATTCCAATGAGTTAAATGTTACCTTCTTCTGCTTTTCTGCTAGAGTCTTCAAAGTACTTTTAAAAGTAAATTATAGAGAATAGATGGCATCTATTCATTGTGATGAGTCCTGAACACTCTCAGAAAGTGACTGCATTTATTAAATATCCATTCCATCTACTGTCTCTTATAATATGCTTGGCCCTGTCATGCATCGATCCAACCAGATAATAAGCTTTCTTAGCTATCCTCTCTGAACATCCAGAGGCAGTATTGCTGAAATTCTTTAGAAAAACAGGAAGACTTAGTAGATTTTCAATTTAGGTTTTCCTGGTGACAGTATTGAAAAGATAATAATAGCTTTGATGAAATTTAACACTATTAAGTATATCTAGGTTACCCATCATTTGTTTGATGTAAAATATTGAGTAGGTAGTTGAACTGTAAATTGTTTTCTTTGCAATTATAGTTTAGAGTTATAAAGTGATTTGGATGTTTGGATATTCTCAAAAAATGCTTGAACAAATATGAAAGTCCCAAGTGAATTATAGTCAATGTAATGCATTAGGTTGAGGACAATGTAGGGTACCAGTCAATATATTTTTAAAAGGTTTTATTCATTGTTTGCATTTTTAGAACAACTTTAGAGTGAATTCAAATAAAATGTCACACAAACACTTTCTCCTGGTCACGTCTCTCTTGATTCCAGCCCCCATACTTCCAGCATGGCCACGGCTTCTTTTGATTGCCGTAGAAATCTCACACATTCTACAAATTGTATATATTCATTTATTTTAAGCATCAATAAGTTAAAATTACATTGTGCAGTCTAAAGCCAGAATCTGGCTGGCTGCCTTGATTGAGTGATTGTTTCAGTTAGATCCTGCATTTGCTTGAGGAAGGAATGAGATGTGGAGAGGGAGGGAGAGAAACTGAGGCTCCTGCTAATGACCACTGTTTTCTTCCAGACCACACTGTTCCATAGGCTAACACTGTCCCAAAGGTTATTGGAGTACTGTGAGTACCACCTGGGATTGTCACATCTGGGGGTGCCAGTGATCATTTTCAGTAAAAGTGATGAACTTTTCTTTCACCATTACATAGAAATAGTGATATTCTTTATTTCTATAATATCAAAGTATGAGATCGAGAGTGTACTGGATCTCTAGATCTATTACTTTGATAGCACATTAAATGTTGTTCAGGACAGAGTGGGGGAGAATATCACTATTTTTATGTAATAGTGAAAGAAAAGTTTATCACTTTTACAAAGTACTAGATCTAGTTATCTGTCTTCTAAAATCTTATAAATAGTATAATTGGGAAAACCTTGCAACTGTTTTAAGATTTTGAATCTGAAACAGGCACCTGCTAAGAATAGTATCATGTGGCAATACTTTTTAAAGTTTTAAATCTTATTTATTTATTTGATACAAGGTCTCACTACACAGCTCAGACTCGTAGTGATCCTCCTGTCTCAGCCACCCCAGCTCTGAGATGACAGATATGCACCACCATGACTGGTTTTGGTATAGCACGACATGCCCAGGATTCCAAGGCCCACATGACATGCAGTACCTGGGATGGAACCAGGGTCTTTGAGTTTGCCACACACAGACTTAGACTTCTGAGCTATCTCCCCAGTCCCTAAGTGGCAATATTTTGTGCAATACACAGAGTATCTCATTTAAGAGAGAGAATAAAGTACGAAGTTAATATTTCAAGGAATTAAGTGATTTGCCCTTGGTAAGGACAAGCCTTGGGTTAGAACTTAGGTATATCTGCCTATAGAAATCAAGACTTCTATTTTTAAAGATTTACTTTTATCCATGTGAGATATTCCTGTGATTTCCCTTGCCACTTTCAGTTGAAACAGAAAACTTAAGGAAATAAGAATTATATTTTAGCATTTTTAGGTATGATGAAGGTGATGCCCTGGTCACTCTTCATTGAGATATAACATCTAAATGGCCACAATTTTAATGAGAAGAGGGTTATTTTGGTTCACGGTACCCAAAGTTTCAGCCCAAGGTCAGCTGGCTGCAGAGCAGAGACGCATGGCAGAAAGGGCTGGTGGCACAAAGCTGCTTAGGTCAAGGCCTTGGAAGCAGAGTGTGAGGAGGGAGGATCAAGAGAGGGAGATGCAATCTACCAGGTCACACACCGAGGCACCCACCTCTTCTGACCAGGCCCAGCCCCTAGCAGCGGACCCAGCTAATGTGCTCCTGTGGTCCAGGCATCTTCTAAAAGCCCCATATTTGAATAACCTGAGGCTTTTGGGTGACACTGCAGATCTAAACCATGTGCACACTGCAGATTTTTACAGAGAAAGAAGAGAATATGCTGCAACTGCCTGAGAGACAATGAGTATCTTTCCTTAGAACTCATTGGAGTCATTATCAAGGGAAAATAGTTAAATAACCATGGGGGCTAATTAGACTCATAGTTACAGCTTGGCATTTGTGTGTGTAATAAAGTTTGAATATCTTATCCAAATTTCATAGGACCAAAAGATTTTGGAATTAGGGTTTCTTTGATTTTATAATATTTGCATACACTTGATATAATAGTTTGGTGATAACACCCCATTTGAAACACAACTTCTCTGCATTGCTTTCAGGCAATTTCATGCAATGTTTGAATGTGCCTGTGCTTTGACTGTCATGCATCACATAGGTCAGATGTAAAACTTTCCACTTCTGGTATCATATTGGCGTGCATAAAGTTTTCAGTTCAATGACATTTCAGATTTTTGGATAGAGATACTTAATCATTATTTGTATTTGCTACAGATTCCTTTTATGCAAAGAATAAAGAGGTCATTTTAAAGTTAAGTAATTTGTTGTTCTACAACAGTGTGAGTGAGTTTTAAGTGGAAAACATGAAAGCTATTTAATCATGAGAGGACCCTCAGGACTGCTTCTGTAAATGAGGTCATTGAACTAGAGTCTCCCAAGATCCTAGCAGCTTAAGGAGTGTCTCACCCTTTTACACCTTGGCATGAGAATTTAGACATTACATTTTTGTGTTCGTACACCATGGTATATCCCTTGTAGTTACCTGGATCACAAAATTGAAATATGTGATCTGGCTTTATTAATGCTCATTTGGTCAAAGCACTGTCTCTTTCACTGCTCTGTGTAGACATTGTAGCACCTCAGACCTACAAATCACTTCTTTTCTTATGTGGTAGGACTTTATTCCTGAAAACAGTAGAAAGTGCTTTTACACACAGAAAGAAGCAACCGTGCCCAGACATGTGGGTGAAGGAGTATGTACTTATCTAGTCACTTATTTCCCTTACTGCAATTGAAAGGCTTATCAAGGATGCATCTCTCTCATGCAAGCTTTATAAGCCAGCGCTGTTGTATTTTCATGTAGATGACAGGAGAGAATGCCTGTTTCAAGAATGTGCACTTAGCTCATGAAACATTGAAAGGGAAATATGGTCTTAACATTTCCCAGCCATTAGCCAGTTCTAAGTTATGTCTAACAATTTGTACTGGAATTTCTGTTGGCTCATTAAGCCAATAGTTATTTTTTGAAAGAAAATAAAGCACCTATTAGCCCGTTAACTAAACAAACCAAGCTATGCACCCATTAGATTTTTGTTGAATACCTACTATGTGCCTAACTAGGGCAGGTATTGTAGGCAATGCAAGCAAATATATGACATTGCCTATGTTAATATGGTAGGAGAAGAAAGCTATCACAAGAAAAGTGAAAGGCAGCTGAGACACCATGTACAACGTTAAGGGAGGTTACAGTGAGGTACAGCAAGTGGAGTTTGGAGGAGCCATGAGGGATAGAGGAGCACTGGGGAAGGCAAGCTGTGCACAGGAAGGAGGGAGAGACACCCTGTGCTCTGCTTTAGGTGCTCTCTAGTGGGTCAAAAAGCAGATGAGAGAGAGCGTAAGACAGCAATTGTGCCTATTTTGCTACACCACATCTCTGATACCAATAGGCAATTCACAAAAAGAGGGTCATGATCTCAATGAAGATTAACATTGCAAGAGAGCCAACCTTAGACACTGTCACTTTCAACTTTCTTATTTTATCAAGAAATATACAGATGTCAAGTGTTTTATTCAATATAACATAGTTGACTATGAAGACAGAAATAGATTTGGAATTTAGAAATTGTGATTCTGGTTGAAATGGTTTTTCAGTTTTATATTTTCTGATCCTTGCATTCCTGTGTGTGACTGTATTTTATGACTTGGCCTCCTGAATGGTCCTTCTTTACTTTTCAAATTTAGCTGACCCAGTTGAAAAAGAGGCACGCATCCTGTACAGCTGACTCCTTTTAGGCAGGGTACTGATGCGAGAATTGAATTAAGTACTAAAGTTGAATTCAGAGATAACTAGTTTGCTGAAGTCTAAGATGAAAAGTGCACTGAAAAATAGAGGCAAACCTTTGTATTTGGTGACACCTGGATTGTCAGTTTGGTTGCGTTCTAACTGAGAGTATCTTCACTGAAATTGAGATTAAGCATTTTTGCATGAAGGGATGAGAAGATCTCCAGTGTTTTGCATAAAGTTTTGATTGATTCTCGTACATGCAGTTATTCATATGTGTAAAGAAATACAAACACTTTTGGTACCAATTTTAAACTGACAAATCATTGGTAAAAGGAAAATATTGTTGTTTTTATAATTATGACCTTGGGATAATTGTAAGTTGAGATTTTACTGAACCTTATTTCACAAAACAATTCCACAAAGCAAGGTTCTTCTTTTTCTTCTTCTTTTTTTTTTAAAGATATAAGCAACGCTCAAGTGTCACTTTATCAGCCTTTGTGAGAAATCAAAGCACAAGAGAAAGAGGCTAAAAGACATTAAAACATTCAAGGAACATCTCACAAAGAATATCATGGCACTCATTTTTCTCTGATAAATTAAATGGGTGGAGCCAGTTCACAAGCTGAGTTTTTTCCAGTCATGCTAAAATGAGAAGACAAAGTTTCCCTCCACTGTGAAACATGGGAAAAAAACAGGAGGCATCTCAGCAGGACCAAAATACCTTGACTTTCAGTTGTCCTACAATCTTTCAGTTGTGGAGAAGTAAAGCTGCCATTTTCTTTATATCTAAATGTCATCAAGCTCAGTTGTTAAGATTTTAAAAATTCTTTGTGAGCTTTAATTTTCATTATGTCTCGACTACTGCTGTAACCTGATGCTTTATTACCAGATGCCTTCAATAAGCATGAAGCTTGTGAATTGCACTTGAAGACAATTGGTGGGGCTTTTTTTAATTTCCCCTCTACCTCTCTCCTCTCTCTCTCTCTCTCTCTCTCTCTCTCTCTCTCTCTCTCTCTCTCTCTTCCTCTCTCTCTCCTTCCCCCCCCACCCAAACATACAACTCAATAACTGATTTCAAAAAAAGCTGCTATCATTACTTTTCTGCTCAGCCCCTATTGTACCAACTGAAATTCCAGTGCTCGCTTCGGCAACACATATATCAACTGAAAATCTTTCTGTCTAGCTTTCAGCCTCCTTCTATCCTCCTCGCAGCCCTCCAACATGGCTGACTGTGCTCCATGCCCTCCAGACTGCACTCAGACTTCTAAGATCATCTTTGTGTTTTGGTTCAGGCCATACCAGTCGTAGACACAGAGACTCAAGAAATCTCCATTTGTCTATTCATTATCTGAGCCCCACCTCAAGCCCTATGTCTTGCAAGGATTATATATTGACCAGTCTAGCCCACAGCTATGTAGAGAAGTATTTGCTCAATTGCAATTTAGAATCTTATATCTAATCTTTGTTTAATATTTTATATGAATAAAAATGAGTTGTATGCTCAAGGGAAGAACTGTGTTATTCACAATATCCTGCACAGAATTATAGATATGAAGGTTGCTAACAGAGTAATTATTATCAAATACATCAAGCAAATAGCGCAATTTCATTACCTAATGCCATAGTTTACTCATACCCTATGGCTTGATGAGATGGGGATATTTGTAATCAGTTTTCAATGTGTGGATAACTATTGCTTAATAGAAAGTCTGGTGGGAATGTGCAAGATGAAGCTAGTGGAGATGGATAAGCTCTTCCTTGTAAAGGGACCACAGTGCTTTCAGTTGCTTCCCAGTCTTCTTTGGTTTCAAATTCTGTTTGTTTATTTTTTAAAATGATTTTGTGAATTGAAAATAGGGCATCTAGATGAGTCAGAAAATGCCATAGTTATGGCTCTAGTAAACCTAATTTATTTATCTTTCACAAGTTAAATGTTAAGGCATACATCTAAGTGCCAAAATAATTGGCAATTATGTGCTCCTTATAAGCAAATGAGCATCTTACAACCATAGTCTGTACATTTCCTGGTTCCTGCCCTCAGGCCAGGAGTCAGAAAAGTGTCAACAAACTGCCTTGTGTTGAGCCGAGAGATTTTGCTGGGTCTCAACTACTCTCTGAACCACAAAGGCAATACTGGAGTTACACTGATGAAAATGGGTGTTTCATGACAGGTTTTTATGGCAGAAGGTATCTGCCCCCATTAAGATATAGTTGCATTCTGGGGAAGCGTGGGCCATGGTCCAGCTAATTTCCAAATCTCTACAAAGTTGCTCATATCATTTTTGTTCATATCAACAATTGGCTCCCTGCCTCAGAAAATTTATTTTATCTTTCTGTTAATAGGTTTCCAGATAACACGACTGTCATTTCCCTGAGCTCAACATCTTTCTCCTACCCACCTAGGCAAGCCTCTGGAGCCTACTCCTCAGCCATGATAATGTGCACAGTGGTAAGACTGGTCCCGGACTTGCTTAGAAAGAGGTCCTGGATATAGGATAAGGGGCTGAGCTGATTGTATCCACATGTCCACATTGTGTGAATGATGCTAGTTTGGTGGAAGAAAGCTTGCACTTGCGGTTATGGTTGCACTGGACTTCCTAACCTATCGTATCAGTCTTTCTTATGCCTGGAGACACACACTTTTTTGAATGAGTCTATCTATTTTTCTTTTCTTTTCTTTTCTTCCTGTATTTAGGGCAGGGTTTACAGTGTCTACTGGGTCTTACTATGTAGATCGGATTCATAGTGATTCTCCTGTTCTCAGCATCCCAAGCACTGGGATTACAGGCGCTCTCCACCATCCCCAGTCTCAATTGCCCTTTCAGTGCATCTCGCGGGTGGAGCCAACATGACACACCACGGATCGAACCAGGGCCGCTAAGCTCTGCCTAAGCAAGCACTTTAGTCCGCTGAGCTATCTGGCGCTACCTATTTATCTTGATGACAGCTCTCTAATCCTTCTATTTCCTTTAATGTATATTTTGTAATCAAAGAACACTGTATACAACGTTAGCTAAACCAGCGAAGAATTTTTTAAAGCAAAATTGTCATCAGAAAAGGAAATTCTAAAATGTGATTCCATTCTTCTCCATCAGCACAACTGATTTCCACAGTTGGCCTGAAAATACTTGCACCAAAATGCTTCCCAAGGAGAAAAGAAGCGTCTATTTAAAAACACTGAACTGTATATAATTAGACAATAGAACGCGTCCGATTTTTATCTGTATTGCAGTTTAGATATGAAACGTCTCGGGTAGGTTCGACTGGGTCATGAGGGCTCTAGCTGCATCAGCAGGTTGCTCCACTGAGGAGCTCGTCACTGAACGTGAGATTAAGAAGGCGGGTCTGCGTGCAGATGAATCAGGGGCGAAGCGACCTCTTTTTGGGGAAGGATAGGGAATGTTCTATTTCTGTCCCTGGGTTTTCTTCTCTCTTTGCTTCCTGGCTGCCATGAGGGAAGCAGTTCTTTACGCTGTTTCTGCCTCGGAGCCAGCAACCACGGATGGAACCCACTGGAAACCCAGTCAGGTCAACCTCTGCTCCTTCACCTTGGGATCGTGTCTGAGTGATACAGAGGTGACAGATTCAAGTTTTGATTTAAAAAAAATAAGCTAAAAACGAAACAGAAAAATTTAGAATGTTATTTCAATGGAATCTAGAAGTTGTATGTACTTATAAAACCAGCAATAATAATGTCGAGATATTGAAGCTAATGTGTTTAGCACTGCATGATAGGGTAAATTGCTTTAAGTTTAACTGTGAAGCTTTCTCTAAAGACAGAAAACACATTCTATATTCTCAATGCTAATAATAAGTAGAAAAATTCCCATCTGTTTGAGAACTTTCCCATGCTATCAGCTTAGTATGCAAATCCCTGTTTATATGTATAAAAATAAAGGCATTAGAAAAGATAGTTATGTATCAAGGTCATCAAAGATAATAGATAAACTAAAAATTGTGTAGTATTTGTCTGAGATACTACTCTAAATTTTCTGTTTTAATGTTCTTGTATGAGACAATGTTCCAAATTTTAATATGTCATTAAATTCTGAATTGTCTTACAAAGTGGCACCACTCCACTTTTGTAGATTAGAAGGCTGAGGCACTGAAATAAAACATGTTGAACATGACTGAAGTTATGCTGGTAGTAAAAGGAGGAAGTGATATTTAGATGTAGGAAATCTAGCTACAGAGCCAATGTTTCTCAGCACCATGGAATTTTACTTGAAAAGAGGCAATCTTGTGACGAAACATCCAATTTTAGTTTATGCAGCCTCTGTTTCCTCCCATTTTCTTTTTCTCAGGTTCCTCCTTTTTTGTGGAGCCGCATGGAAGACTGAGTCTAATCCTGGCCATTGATGTCACGTTGGGATGGTAAACACCAATGAACACAGACTCCCTCTGTATCCACATTCTTCCATCCCCAACCATTATTTCAGGTATGTTTTATGACCTAAGACAGCTACAAAAGGCAAATCCTTGTTGTAAGACTGTGAGAGCACACTCTGACTGTCCCTCAGAAATGTGTGTTTGGAGGCTGGAACTGCTGCAACCATTTCATTATTAAGAGGGAGCAATTCATGAAGACGAGCAAAGTGACAGGCATCAGGTCTTTCATGACACTCCTGAGGCCACTGACAGTACTGTACCTAAAACATGACCTCTATGAACTTCCATTGTTGTGGGCTAGTGAAGCTCCTGCAGATAGTAGGCTAACTTATCAGATCACCTGCATTTTACATGTTAAGCACAAAGATCATATTAACCATAAGCAGCTCCACTGCAGTGAGTGTGATGCCTTATAAACTTACATTAATGGGGGCCAGGGAGACTGCTCAGTAGAATAAGCACTTCCTTGGCAAACACAAGGGCCTGAGTTCAACCCCTGGTTCCACAAAAACAAAAATACCCCAACCCTCTACATTAATTATTATGACAGAGTACCTTGTGCTTGGCAGTCGGGCCCTGTGCCACTGAGCCATATCCCAGGCCCTTAAAATTGTGTTTTAATGTAGGTCAGAGATGGAAAATGCATAGGAGGTCAACACCGTTACTCTGGCACTAGGGCAGATGTCACTAGGGCTTTGGGATGATGCTCCTAATCAAGTAGTGCTGTTTCTCATAGCTTGGAAATAGCCACAGTCAAGAACTTGCATTTTGCAAATAAAACTTGTGAGCAGTGACAGAGACTGTTGCTGTTTTTCACAATATAGATTTGGACCTTTTCTGAAAGTTCATCGTAACTCAGCATTTCTCCATGAGAATAATATGATAATCAAGAAAAGTCATGTGGTTTAGGAATTATACATGCCATGAATCATAAGCTAATGAAATAGTTGATATGAAAACACAACTCAGCTATAAACCTTTATGATAATGTAAAATAAAAAAAAGATAATGTACACTAAAGTCTATCAAAGGGCCATAAATTTACTGCCTGTGAGCATTTTATAACGCATGCTATTATATTATGAATGTAGGTACAGATTAAAGAACTTTAATTTTGTTATACCATATATTTTACATAGAATCTATGAGGTGATGTAAATATTAATTGAGAATTTAATTGACATTGATGTCTTAATTTAGGTAGGCCTTTTGGGTGTGATTGGTTGACCCGCTTGGGTCACTGAAAAACCAACTAATCAATCAACCAATAGCAAACCAATTATTCAAGCAAGTTTGAAATTTTTTGTCTTGATAAATAAGATCTTAAAGAAAAAAAAATCCCTTTGATCCCTTGCTGATTACAGAAGCATTCAAAATTGTAGTTTATGACAGTGACCATGACACTTTTTTCACTGAAAACGATTTTCAAATTATTTCATCTGACTCTCCCCTGACTCATCAATCAGCTCTACGTATAGGCAGTTTGTATCTTTCAAATGACCACTGTGAGGAGTATCATCCAATTGTCAGTTCATTATTTTTTAGATCATTTATTTTTTCTCTTTTTTATTTTAAAGAGAAAGACAATAAACAATGAAACCAAGTTTTGAAACAGGTTAGTAGGACAGTTACAATAGTTGATATATTGCTTATTTTTGTCTTCATATTAGCTAATCAGAGTACAAGACATGTGTGGTATCTTGTCTAAGCAACTTTAGCATAAAACATTCTTTTCAAGAAACTAAGTGAAGCTAGCTGTAAGAGTATCTTAACTATCTTGTGTATGCATACTTATTCTTTTTCTTTTTCTTACCTTCCCCTCTTTCTCCATCACAGTTTATTTTTGCTTTTGCAGTTTTCTCCTACTTCACAATATCTACTGCATATTTAAGATCATATTTCCTTGTTCAGTTCCTTACATTAGTGAGACAATATGATGTTTATACACATGGGTATGATTTATTTCACTTACCAGTGTGTTCTCTAGTTGCATCCATTTACCTATAAAAACATTGAGTTTATCTTTTTTCATAGCTGAGTAATACTCCATTGTGTAAAAATGCCACATTTTTTTTTACCCATTCCTCAGTTGATGGACATTTGGGTTGTTTCTAAGATTTAGCTATGATGAATTGCTCTGCTATAAACTGTAGTATGATGTTTTCTCTTCACTTGGAAAATTATCTAGGAAGGGAGTAGCTGGGTTGAATGAGACTTCAATCTTAGCTTTTTGAGGAATCTCCACACTGATTCCCACAGTGGTTGTTTTAATAGTTATTTAAGACTCTTTCAAGCAATATATTTAAGTAACAATCCCATTGCTCCACATTAAGTTGTTATCGGAGCACAGAATTAATTAATTCATATGCTAAGTACCTACCTTGGGCTGGGTTCTGTCTCAAGCAGGCCTGCAGTGACCCACCCAATTCCTAGCATCTCTATGATCCAATTGCCTTCCAAAGCTGAACATATGAAGATCCTATCTTTTGAAAGATATCTGGATCCAAACCTTAAAAATAATTATACTTATCACAGTCTAACTGGCTTTAAAGGACTTATTAAATCATATATGTTATTATGTTGGGACATAATCAATGAAAATAAATGCACTTTAAAATCCCAAACTTTGATATGGATAACTTTTGTCTTTCCTTATCTATCAAAGCCCACGTACACTTGGCCTGCTCTATGTGATTAAAGTGTAGACAACAGTCCTTTCAGCCTTCCAACTCTTGAGGACATTTGAACAAGTTTCACCTCAACAGAATGACAGCACATTCTTAGTCACATGGTGTCCTGTGCAAGCTGTGGGACAAGTTTCTTCAAGAGATGAGCTAAATCTTCCTTTAAATGATAGCTCATAATTGGTTAATGAAATATTTATGGAGACTTGGGGACATGCGAAGTGTCTGAATAGTCTGGCCACAGAATGCCACTTTCTTGTGGCAGCTATGGAAAATGAAAGAACACTATCTATATCTATATCTATATCTATATCTATATCTATATCTCTATCTATATCTGTTTATCTATCTATAACTTGATGTTCAAATTGTTTGACTTGGCATATCATTGGTGTGAGCCTCGTGTGTGTTCTTCTTAGCAGCTATAATGTGAATCATGATAGACCCAGACAGAAAATGAAGCAGTCACTCCACATAGGGTCCTCAAGCTTACATATTATGTTTTTTCTCTTGCAAATGTTTCTGTATGGTCAAGTTCTTCATGTGGTACTTTTCTCATGACATAGTGGCTGCATGCATGTTCTCCTTGATGTTCAAATATAAGGTGGAAGACTTACTCTATGGTGAACTTTTCTAGTGGTAGTTGTTGAGCAAAATTAAGCTTTTTTTTTCTTTTGTATTTTAGTAAAGTGTCTACAGGGTGTTCAGGGTCACACTACTAGTTCGGATTTGTAGTGATCCACTTGTTTATAGCCTCTCAAGAGCTGAGATTACAGGTGTGCCCCACCACACTCAGTCTCAATCGCCATCTCAGCATGCCCTGGGAGAGGGGCTGGCACAGCAGGCCCAGGAATTAAACCCTGTGCCCGTGAGCCTGCTTGCAGGCACTTTAATCCACTGAGCTATTTGGCCTGCCCCACAAATTTATTTATTTTTTTATTTTTATTTTTTATTTTTTGGTGGAACCGGGGATTGAATTCAGGCCCTTGAGCCTGCCAGGGAAGCGCTTACTTCACTGAGCCATCTCCCCAGCGCCCCCCCCCCCGAAATGTACTGATACATATTTACATATAGAAAAACAAGCAATTCATTGTTACCTATTTTTTCCTATTATAGCTTAGATCTGAAATGACCTCCAAAGCTTTACATGTGTGGAATGTGATTCAATAAGGGCTCTACACTTGGTTTCATACTAGAAAGTGGAGTCTGCATCATGGAGGTGACCGCTGGGTGCGTTTCCCAGAAGAGGCTCTTTCAGAGCTTTCCCCCTTCATTCTCTCTGCCTTCCATCTTCCCTAACGAGAGCAGCGTTCCTCCACCACAACCTTCCCCCATGACTTTCTGCCTCAGAGCTGGCCAATCCTTGATTACAAACATAAGCAAAGTAAACGCATCTTTTAAGTGATGGATGTCAGGTATTATGTGCCAGAAATGAGAAAGTGACAAACATATTTTCCAAGGTCTGCAAGTGTTTCTTGGAACTAAGACCATCCATTGTGTGCCCATCATGAATTTGGAATGATGAGAGCACTAACTTTTTATTTATTTATTTTTTTAGTTTGTCAAGACAGTCCTGTAGCATTAGAGCAGGCAGTGAATATCCAGGTTAAATTGTGGGTTGTCAGGGTCCTTTTCATGTGTAACTGATGTTTCTCCTTGTGAAGGAGTGGTCTCTGTGGTGATACGAACACTGGGAACATGTGGAGTTTCTTCAAGAAGGACTTGGTGTGATGCAAGCTGAATTTGCAAAGAGAATGTGTTCAAAGTCTAGGAGAAGGAAAATAAAGATGTGCTGAGCAGGCAGAGCTGGCCTCACTCTCATTGGGTTTCACATTTCCCACGGGGAATGATGAGAGCAGAAAGAAGGCTGAAGAAATGGACTCCCATGTTTATAGAACTTTCTAGAATAAGGAAGGGAAGTTTTGTTTTCAGTTCAAAGCAGATGTGACAGACAAGAATTTGTGAGACCCTGAAAAAAAGCCTCAGATGGCTTCATTCCAGCCCCAGCCCTTGTGGTTTTGGCTCTCAGACACAAGAGCAGAATTCATTGTTGAATTCCAACAGCCTGCTCCTGCACTGAATAGCTGGAAACAACCCAAAAGCTGGCAAGAGCTGAAAATGAGTGGGCTTGCCTCTGGCGCCCAAACCTAATACACAGTTTCTGAACGTATACCAAGTGGCAGCATCTAGCCACGGCCTTGTCACTGTAGGCCAGCATTTGAGGGAGATTATGTTGCTGCCAATCTGATAAGCTACATGTAGTTCAGTCATTGCCAAGACATTCAAAGAAAGAACCTGTTAACAGAAAAGAGGTTGTTTCTCTATTAGCAGATGAACAGAGTCACATGAAGCAAAGCCGATTTGTCTTTGAAGTCCTAGTAGCATTCAGTGCCAGCGTTCCTCATTCATGTTTTGGCTGCTTCCAGAAGCAGTAAAGGGAATTGTGGGCATGTAGTACATACCACTGATCCATTATTCCTTTTGAAAAGTGTCTTTGATTTTCAGCTGTAGGTAGCCAGGCCCGCCAGTGGCTCTTGCCATTCAGGTACGAAGTTTAGAGTTTTCCTTAGTCCCATTCTTCTGCAGTGGCAACGAGTTGGGGAAGTTGGAACAAAAATGGTGGACAGCCATGAACTTCAAATGCATGAAGTAAGTCAGGTTTCTCCTGGTTCACCAAGGCAGAGGAGCCTTTTGGATCTCAAAAAAGATAGGCTAAGGACCTAAGGATTGTTTTCTCTGTCATATTGTTTAGCAATTTGCTTGGGTCCCTCAGGACATCCTTCCCCTTAACCCAAAATTTTCTTACCTATTGTAATTTATCAAAGCTGTGGGCTTTTTCCTCTCACTAAGTATTTCTCTTTCAATACACTTCACAAAAGCACAATGGAAAATGGGAAGCAACACAGTGAAAATCATCATAATTTCATCTAGTATTTAAAAGCAATGATTCTCTTACAGGAAAAGAATAATTGGGAAAAATTAGCTAATACAATTTTCATTTTCCCTTTTTTAAGTCAGTGGATCTTGTTTTGGTAGGCATAGCAATCTCTGGAATATAAATACCTTACTCTCTTTTAGTTCTTATTTCCATCTATTACAAAGAGAGAAGCACACAAGAATTGAATATAGCATCAGTGTGCTCAGTATCAAAGAAGACGGGAGAAAGAGAGAGAGAGAGAAGAGGCAGGAAGGGAGGAAGAGGAAGAGGGGGAGGGAGAGGAGAGGACAGACAGACACAGAGACAGACAGACATCATGAAAGCTAGACTGAGAAAAATTGAGGAAATAGAAGAATAGCTGACTTAAAATTCTGCCATTTCACTTAGTTTCAACTCCACCCCACTCCTTGAAGTGTTCATCAAACATCTATTATCATTCCTGTGTTGCCAGAGCTACAGGCTCAGATAACAATAAAGGTGATGTGGCAGCTGGCTAACTCTGGGTACAGGAACACAAGATGTCCCCAAAGTAATAAAATTTCTTATTAAAAGGGAGGATATCTTTAACCGACCCTTTATGTCCCTCCTGAGACTGACAGGCAATTTCGACTGTTTATTTTTACGTAGCTCCAATGAATGGCTCTATTTCACTCAACTTCATAATAATTTGGTGGTGCACGCTGCTGCTGGCGCTGAGTGAAAGTGTGAGCGAAGGGCATCATTAGAGGCATTCCAGAGCAATCTTGGTGAAATTAGATTCTTTGGAAATGAAATCAAGCCTCAGTTTCATGGAGAGGAAGCTGAACAAGAGACGAATAATGTGAAATTGGTTGAATTACCCTTAGCTTTCAAAGCATTACATAAGGTCAGAAAAACCAAAGTTTAAATTATATTTTCACTCGTGAGCATATCTTGCCCACTGTAACTGGTTAATGAATTTATTGATATTTACACCACCTCTGGTTCCTTCCAGAAGTCACCTCCTCATTAAATTGTGCAATTGTGGGTATATAATTGTAGTGTTATTTGGTGAATTGCTTTGTTCTCTTTACTTGGACTACAAGTAGATGTTCAGCATAGCCTCACAGACACTAAATGGGGCCAGGGGAAAAATATCTTTCTGTTTACATTATTCTCCCTTTTAAGGTATTTTAAATATATTAAGTGGCTTTCCTGAAATAGTGGCTCTCACCCTTTCTCTGACTTCAGGAACGTTCGATGGGAGTTTCAGTCTTGAGCAGGAGCCCCTTACATGCCCCCACTAATATCATGCAAAACGTAACATATGAATTGTTCACATCTTCACATAAGACCTTCTAAGGACTTTCTGTTCTTACAGGTACAATCAGAAGTTTAACCAATCTTCTTCCCTTCTACCCTCATGTTCCAGATGTTTCCTTCTATCCGTCTCCAGAATCCAACTCCTTTTCTTCTCTGGGCAGTCAAGCAGGTTCTAGCATCTGGGCTTTCCTTTTACATCTCTCCCTAGTCTGAAGATGTCTTCCTGCATCCTCAGGTGACCTTCTGTCTTAATATATTAGGTCTCTGTGGAGAAATCCATTCCATGGAAAACCATCCCTAACTGTCCCGTGTTCACTGGCATTTCAGCCCCAAGTTATTCTTTCTTCCTGCCTCTTCATTTACTTTCCACAGACCAGTTATCTCAATGCTTGCGTGTTATATGGTAGAAATTTTACATAATTTCCATTACTTTCTTTTCTGTGTTCCCCAAAATAATCTTTCTAGGAATTCACATGTGCTTCATCTTTCTTCATGTGGTATGCACTCTTAACCTCAGGAACAGTGCCAGAGGCACAGCAGAATTTTTCATGTGTTTGGAAAAATAATGAGTGAAAAAAAGAAAGAAAGATGTGGCACTATGATAAGAAAGTTGCAACCACACTTCTCCAATTTCCAGACAAATGCCTCCCTGACTCTGTCTTCACCTCGATAGTCAAGAAAGTGTATCAGAATGTAAGTGAATGAATGGCAGCAATTGTTATAGAAAAATATCTTGAACCTTGTCTTTTTTTTTTCAAGTTTCACTGTTAATGATTTGCTTCCAGTGACTGATAACAGCATGTGCCACCATCCGTCCTGAAAGCCCTGTGGTGTAATGGCAACTGGACTGAGGGACAGACATGACAACTGGACTGAGGGACAGACATGTATTCACATCCTCCGTGAGCACTTTTACTTATCTTTGCATTCTCACAGATGAAATAAGCAATGTCTAGCACCAAAAAATGAATTCTTTTGTGAAGCTATGAAGAAACACAGCAATGAGCGACCATGTGACCATGACTCCAAACATGCCAGCAGGGCTGGCGCCGCTCAGAGGGGAGGCTGTCAGTCCACCTTCCTGTGTTTCATTCCAGGGGCTCCTCTGATCAGTGTGCCCAAGTTTCCAGAGTCATTATTTGGGTTGATGCGCTTCACATCTCCTTATGACTGTGTGCATGAACATAATAGATGGGGATTTTAAATTTCAAGAGAAAAATGATGTACATGAGAGGATGAGATTGCTTACTAATATCACTACAGTGAGCGCAGCACGGACTAATCCAGCACTGCTTGGGTGTGTTTCCCCTGCACAGATCTCTCAAAATGCATTCCTGGCACACACAGGTCAAGATCAGCCTTACTGAAGTATGTGCTGCATACACTTGGTGACAGTAGGTGTCTGGTATGGCTGACACCATCTACTCAAAACATGTTAAATATTTGCTTAAAAATAATTTGGTCTGATGTGACCTAAGAAAGGGAACTTTGCACTTAAGCCAACGAATTTTTTAAAGTTATGTGTTTTTGTACAGGATCTCACTATGCAGCTCACACTTGTGGTGATCCTGCTGTTTCAGCCTCCCCAGCACTGGGATCACAGGCACGCACCACCATGCCTGGTCTCAGTGGCAGGCTCAGCATGCCCAGGGAGGGGTGAGGTGGGGACAGCATAGCCTGTAGTGTTGGGGACTGAACCCGGGTGCCTGAGCTTGCAGAAGCAGGTGATTAGTCCGCTGAGCTATCTCACCAGTCCTTGATCACATTTTTGTACAATCAGAATATAAATTAAAACTTTGCCTAAATAAATGAGTCAATTTAAGCTGAAGAGTACAAGGAAAAAAAACTCCAAAATCTTTGGAGAAAATCCAGGTGTCACACTGGGAGTTAAACCCACTTGTTTGTGCTGCTGCAAAGTGAGATTGTACAGGTACTGCAGCAGAATAGGAAGCTGTTTCCAAACCCAGGATTTCTAAGTATTACAGACAAAGATAAACATGAGTGTTTGGCAATAAACAACATGGAACATGCCTCAGCCCTTTTTGTCTCAAGAAAGGGACAGTAAACATGTATTCATAAACCCCATGCATGACAAAATATTAATATCATTCTGGATACAGTGCACATGATTTACATGCAGGTTTGCCTTATATTAATTTAGTCTGCTCACAAATATAGTGTAAAGAAAAGGAGATTCATGATCATTCCTAACAGCAGATGAAAAGGCTGGAACTCAGAAAAGTGAAGTACAGGCCCTATTGGTCACACGGGAAGCACAGGGGCCTCATGCTGAGCCGCAGGCACATTCTATCGCTATTTTTTCTTACAGCACTTTGTGGCTCCTTTGTGCCAGAAGAGCTACGAGCAGATGCACTTCATGTTTCTCCCTATTTGCTGTGTATAATTTTCAGTGATGCTTTTCCTGCTCTGACTGTGGGGTTCTGGGTGCTGAAGGAGTCTACCTGGAGCTGTGAAATGTCCTATTTGGCTCCCAGGAGAAGGAATCCATGGAGACAGCTGCACTATTTACAGCCTAATTGGCTGTGAAGTAGATCACAGAATGTCCAAGGTTTACTAGGAGAAGATAAAGATGTCAGAGAAGACCCCAAAGAGATACAACAAAAGCTCCTTCTTTCTGCTTCTCTCGATAAAGATTCCAACTGTGTATTACATGTTGTGGGTTGTTATGGTGACTACAGAGAAAAACCTAGGGAAGCCAGGGGAAAATTAAGTTGGACAGAAGCTCATCTGCACAGGCTTTGCGTGAGGTAGGTTTAGAACAACGGTCAGGTTGGAGAATATACAGTGGGCTGGGATCGGAGAGTGGGCATTTCCAGCTTAGGACCTCAATTTTTTTTTTTAAAGACCATCAACCACACACAGGGCCAAAAATGGCAAATTTCGACCCAAAGAAACCTCATTGCAGAGCCCAGCCTAAACCACTTACTCAACTGTGCAGTAATCAATTATTTACTTAGCCTCCCTGGACCTGAAAACTGAAGGTGTTGAGCACCCCCTTTTTAATAAGCTTGTTTTGAGGAATACATTAATGCATATAAATAATTCCTTACTCACAATAGTCAATGTATTTTGGCTGTCAGAATTATGCCATAATCAGTATAAAGTCTCTGAGTTGAACGCTTCATACTGTCTTTACCTAATTGCATGAATACTAGTATCTCCAAAGTCTTAGACCACATTATGTATTTTATTCTTAGGATTGAAACTCAGGAAAACCTAGTTATCAGTTGGTTATAAATATGAACTATGTTGGTGTCTAAACCATTCCACTGAGTAAAACCTAAGAAATATCTCAAATATTGAATTTTTTTTTTTTAGCAAGATCCAAAAGCAAATGATTCAAATACTGGGAAACAATATTAGATTTATAGGACAAGAGCTTTTTTGAAATTTAACCTTTCTGGTGGCACAGAACAGTAAACAAAGCACATCCTGTTCTACCAAAATGTTTTAAATTCTTATGGAGCAAAGAAGCCAGATACACTTAGTGGTATAGTTGAGCATGCGTGTAATCTGTCTACTCAGGAAGCTAAAGTAGGAGGATAGGAAGTTCAAGGTCATGTTTAGCAAAATCCTGTCTGAAACAAATTAAGAAATAAACTAACTAACTAACAAGTGGTAGTAGGATATTTGGCCCATTTCTTCTAGATTCTTAGCAAGGTTTCCGTGGCTCTTTCCGTATGACCTCTGTTCATGAGTAAAGCCCCTAGCTTGCTTGGGTTTCTCTCCCTACCCCTTCCTGGAGGATTTCTCTCCATTTGAGAAATGAATTACTCAGAACTAGGAACTCTGACACCTGAGTTTCATCACTTCCCAACCTCCTAACTTGGTCATATCCTCATTATGGGAAAAGCCATTCCAAAAAGCAAAGAGCTTTTCATAATTGTTATTTAATGATGTTGCCTGCTCCTGGGATTTCTTTCTCAGTATCTATTGATAATTCAAAGGTCAGCAAAATGCCACTGGCACGCACAACGATGCAGAGGATTTGTTCCTTATGATTGAAATTCAGCCACAGTGACACAGTGGATTAGCCAAGGGGTCTCTTATGTGGTGTAGGCCATGGTTAAGAGGAATTTGACCTGATTTTAATTCTGAGTCTACACCAATCAGTAAGAAAACAGACCTATGACTGTAGAATATGGCTGGGAGCACTTGTTCCACAGCCTGGAACAGGAGACAAGTCACAAGTAGGAAGGTTAATGCTCCGCTGTGGTCATTATCCTTTCCTTAACCAGCCTTAGTGTAACCTACATGGCTTTCTCCTTGAGGTAATTTAAGCAGGCAAAGGTGGCCCCAGAGAGTAATTGAGAGCTCACATATGTACATATTTGCGGGATTTATAAGGCAAAATACTCTTAAATTAGTAATGGTAGTCTCATTTCAAAGTATTATAGATTGAAGTATTATTCAAAAAGAAAGTTATTTTCAAAAGAGGCACAAATGATGGTTATTTATTAGTTTAAAATGAAACCCTTCTTCTCATCCCTCCAAACACCACTTCCATTTTAAATGAACTTGAAGCTTTCATGCACTATAGTCTATGCATAAAGACTAGCTATTCATTTAGTGGCACTGGTGACTTGAGATACAGGGGAGGAAAATAATACAGAAAGCTTACTACACTTATCATAGATGCTAGTTCAGTTCAAAAGGAGATCCAGAAATTAGAAAGGAAAATTTTAAGGCTAACAGCATGGATTGTATGTTTATATGGGTGGCTGTGTGTGTGTGTGTGTGTGTGTGTGTGTG
>NW_004524840.1:1275554-1277233 GCF_000260255.1 Octodon degus
TAACTTGTTTTTATAACAACTCTATAAAGTATACTATAACATTTCTTGTCTTATAAAAGATGAAACTGGACCATAAATGGTTTATTGAAGTTCACATAACTCTATAGTGTAGAGCTACAGTGAAATCCAGAAACATCTTTTATTTCCATTAGTGTATAATCTACAACTATGTAACTTGCAGTGATGCTCACTTTTTTCTTGGAAAGTAAATTTTTTGAGTCTGGGGCAGCAGGACGACTGAGTAAGTTCGTCCAGCAATGCCTTCCCTATAGATGTAACACTCTACCAACTACCTTCACCGCTGAAGAACCTGCATGGCCTGAGTTGGAGGAAGCCCAGGCCCACTCTAAGCTGCCAATGGTGCAAGGCCACAGCTAGGGTTTTTCTTACCCTTATGCAGATAATGTGAGAGTACATCAGAAGTCTCTGTCTGAGATCTCTGGCCTGGATATTGGGTCTTTGGTCCTGCCAGGCAGTGGGTCTCTCCATGGCAGAGTCTGCTTTGACTGTCAGGCAGAGTTCTGTGCTAGATTTTGTGCCCTCTTTCCAGCAGGTAATGTCGTGCTCTACCTTCTGCTGTCCAAGGTGAGGTAGGGTGGTAGAGGCCATCAGCTGCATGGCTAACTGAGTTTCTCTGTTAAATCTGTGGGTAGCACTTAAGACAGAGTTTGGAGGTTCTGCCCAGTACCAGGTTTCAGCATAGCAGACCTGATGTTGGGCTTTTAGTCTAATGCTTGGACTTAGTTCTTTGTCTTTGATTTCAGTGAGTCTTTCTCATCAGCCTGCTTTGAGTTGGCAGGAAGGTGTCAAGATCAACTCTTTCCTTCCTCTTATCCTCAGTGCATTATTATTATTATTATTATTATTATTATCATTATCGTTATAATTAATATTCTTGTAAAACCAGGCACTACAGCCTTTCACTTGATCGCCTTCACTCTTGTGAAGGTAGTGTGGGAAATCACTGCTTAAATTGTTATCTCTGTAGGAGATTGCTGGAAGATCTTACTCCTTTGTCACACTGCTTCAAACTCAAAAATTTTAAATTACTCTCCAAGAAAATTTGAGCACCACCAAAGTCATATATTTATAAATTTACTGGAAGTAGTGTGAGGTAATAAAATACAGGACTTTGCCTTGGAGCTCAGTGTTGGTGAGATCTAACGCTGGCCAGATCTTCACAGACTTCATCCTCAGGCAGGTCCCTGTGAAAATGGCTATTGGTACAGAGGAGCAATCAGGCAGATCTTCCTATAAATGTGGTATATTATATTGTAGAACTTGTGTGCTATATATTCTCTAAACTAATAAACTAATTAGTTTATTTATTGGAAATAGCTTAATCTGTTTTGTCACCAAGACAGTGATTTCTGCTAGATATTAATATACTTCTTTTCTTTCTTTTTTTTTTTTGGACTTTTTTGGGGAAGGGTCCACAGGGTGTTCAGGGTCTCACTACTAGATCCAGCTCATAGTGATCTGCCTGTTTACAGCCTCCCAAGAGCTGGGATTACAGGCACTCACCAACACGCCCAGTTTCTATTGCCATCTCAGCACACCCCAGGGACACAGCAGGCCAGGAGATCTAACCCCAGGCCTCTGCACCTGCTTGCAGATGCTTTAATCTGCTGAGCTATTTGGCCAGCCCTTCATTTTCTTTTATGAAAACGGCATTAAAA
>NW_004524840.1:1277693-1280593 GCF_000260255.1 Octodon degus
CAAAGGACAACTGAGTCTCCATTTTGATTAAGTTGCCACTATTTGGGTTCATATTTATACTCACTCTAATTCATTCCTACTTGATAGAATGACCTAAATATTTCTTGACCATAGCAGCGAGATGCACTTGTTCCCTGTTGCTGAAGGATAACTGAATGGAAGGCGCTGCCACCTAAGGAAATAACACTGGACTCGGAGTCATAAATCCTAGCTCATCCAGGTATAGGTGATTCTGGCAGAGTCACTGGCAGACTTAAATCTTAAAATAAGGTTGGCTACAGCTAATTCATTGGAGTAGAGGGAGGTAGAGTAAAGTGAAAGAAATAGCAGTAAGTGGTGATCAAAACATATAATGAATGCTTAAAATAAAATTGTTACAGTAAAAGACACCTTGATGTTAATCCTTTCAAAATGGGACCTTCGGCAATGCTTCAGAAATTATCAAGAATAATGAGATGTGTACTCAGAATGAGGTTGGAGTATTCTGAGGAGAATTAATGGCAGGTGTCCTTTACTATAATGCAATTTTAAAAAATTTAAGCATTTGCTTTACATTTTGATGTTATCTTCATATTTTCACAACATTTGTAAAATACATAAGTATATACAGGTAAATATTGAAAAACATGGGTATATATGTATATATCTGACCATGGTATTATATAGAAATACTAATATACAACCACACATCACATAAGCTTGGGAACACATTAAGACAAATACATCTTTAGGTGATTTTACCCCATGTGTGAGAACGATAGACTTACGTACACAAATCTACATGGCACAGCCTGTGGTGTACCTTGGCTCCAGGTAGCCACACAAGTACAGACAGTGTGTCACAGTGCTGAGTATCTCAAGCAATTGTAGCATAATGGTGTTGTGCATTGAAATGTATTTAAACCCAACAAAGTTGCAAGGAACTTACGGTCTGAAACACAAAAATGACACAACTGTAGAGATATT
This sequence comes from Octodon degus, assembly GCF_000260255.1. Taxonomy (NCBI): domain Eukaryota; kingdom Metazoa; phylum Chordata; class Mammalia; order Rodentia; family Octodontidae; genus Octodon; species Octodon degus. Next base: position 1,278,660 of record NW_004524840.1, read on the forward strand.
TACCATAAGTGGAGCTCTCAGGAGGGGACATTGAGTCGGTGAGAACCTGCAAGGGACTGGGAAGGCCTGGGACACTTGTGCACATCATTGCGGACTTCCCGAGTACTGCACACATAGGCTATGCTAAGTTTATCAAAATTTTTCTTTAGAATAGTAAATAAACACAACTTTTAACACTAGGGGCATTTCAATTTTTAAAAACTCTTTTGAATTTTATAACACTTTAAAATGAAACATATGCAAATGTGCAAAAATGGTTACTTACTTTGTGTTCTCTAAGCTTTGATTTTTAAAACAATTATGCACTTTTAGATTTCTACTTTTTAAACATTTTTTGTTAAACTTTAAAAAAAAACTTTTTTGTTTTATTTTTTAAACTTCTCTTTGCTACAAACACCTGTACTCCTTGAGGCCTACACAGGGTGAGGGCTGTCAATGTTCTGTCTACGTCTTGGCCATATCTTGGCAGGCCTTCAGGACAACAGCATGTAGGGTTCTTTCATCTCTGACATCACATCTCCTGTCATAATGCCATCAAGACGTTCTTCTCGAAGATGTCCTGAAGGATCTGCCTGGGCTATTTCACAGTTAATTTTTTTGTTTTTAATAAATGAAAGAAGTATACCCTAAAGCAATAGTAAACAATGTTGTATGCTAAGTACTAAACCCAAGTATAGTCATTAATTATTATTACCAAGTATTATATACTGTGCATAATTATATGTGCTGTGCTTTTACATGACTGGCAGTACAATAGGCTTGTTTCCATCAGTATCACCACAACCATGTCTCAGTGTGTTGTGCTATGACATTAGGACAACAGGCATTCAACAGAGCCTTGCAGCCCACCAGCGTGCATGCCATCCATCATTGCTTAAAACTCACCGGGTGGCACAGGAATCTATCAATGTCCATTAGCTGAGCTTGGTGATATTAAAGAGATTATGATTTAAAAGCTATCTGTACCTATTTATTATAATAAAACACACTAACTTATAAATACATAATTTATGAGTAAAAACATTTTGGAATAGTATGACAACAAGTATGTGGATACATAAAATATGGCGTAGCATAGCATTTGTCACATGTGGGTGGTTCCATGTTTGTTGAACATGAGTATAGTTAACTGCGAAAGCACAAGATGTAGAAATATTTATTTCTACTCTATTTCTAAAGTGGAATAGAGCCTCTGAAGATTGCTTGTATTTATCATTCAGTTTTTCAAAATTTTTTTGAATGCCTTCTATACACTAAAGACTGTTTTATACTCCAGTGTTACGGTAATATTTAAATAGAGAAAAACTTTCCTGTCATAATCTTGCCTTTCACTGGAGAAGTCAAAGAAGTAGATGAAAAGTCAAATATCTGCAGTGTGAGATAGTGATAGGAGTAATGTGCAGGGTCAGTGGATAGAAGGTAAGCAAGGAAGGGATATTTTGGAATGGACTATTCAACAAAGGCCTCTCTGACCAGATGTCATGTGCATAGAGAATTCGCTCAACAAAGGGAGTCACATCATCTGAATGAGCACAGAGGCTGGGGGTGGGGACAAAAACACATTGGCAGTGGTGGTCAAAGGCTCTACAGTCAAGTGGAGTCATTGCCCATAAATTCTGAGGAAGAGGTCAAGATCCTTCAGGGTCCTTCACCTTGGTGATGGTCCAGAACTGGCCTTTCATTTTAGTTTAGTACGAACATGAGGGAGGTCATGAGGCCCCTGCCCAATAGTGGATTTTCACAGGATCCCAACAACTTCTCTGCGGAGAATAGATTGAATGGGAGGCACACCAGGAGCACAGCATCTGGGAAGACTGCAGTCTCTCACAGGAACCTGAGCAATGATGTCTTAGGTAGAGATGATGGAGAGAGGTGACCCATACTTACATATTCTGAAGACGACTGGGAATGAGGAACACCAGTGATAGAGCAAA
>NW_004524840.1:1281053-1301993 GCF_000260255.1 Octodon degus
AAAGAAAAGAAAAGAAAACATCATTAGGGTGATATAGAAATCAACCAGAAAAATTAAGAAAGTAAGAGGGATTTTCCTGCACACAATTCAAAATGCAGTTTAAATTAATAAAATTCAAATACATTGGAAGATTTTTAGACTCATTCTCTGTGGTTTTGTAGAAAACACTTTTTGCATGTTAGCATAATTGTTTAGAGGATAAAGTATAAATTTGGAGAGCATATGGAGTACGTTAATATTATAAAATGATCAAAAAGATGTTTTATTTCTGGTAAAGAAAAATAATGTGGTTAAATTTCATCCTGCTGGGCGACTTTCCTAAAAATACTTTTCCATTTCTTTGAATCATTTTAGGAGATCACATAAAGAGAAATACGAAAGCTGTAAGCCTGATCAAAATTTCACATTAGTCTTGGAGAAAGGGAGGTTGGTCTAAGTAAAAAATTTCAGGAAACGTGTTTGGGTTTGCTAAATTGTTTTCTAGCTCCTTTCATAAACTTTTATGTCTCTGAGGCACATGCAATAAGATCCTGGATCATGACTGTTTAGATATGACACTAGAATTGTTCTCAAACATCTTATTTCGGTGCTTCTTTAAGGTAGCATACTTTCCTGCCCCACACGCACCTGTGACGTTACTTAATAGGAATTTTCACTTTTCTGGAGTAATTTCTATGAGTAACTTCTAGCCTCTTCACAAGTATTCTTTTCTAAAGACAAGTATTGAGATGGTACTGAAGATTCAGAAGAGCGTAACACACTCAACCTGGGCTCTATATACACAACCTCGCTCTTCTTCCTAAGATTCCTGAGTGAAGCTATGTATATGGGTCACTAATGTAAGGAGGCTGGCATATTAGGAAGTTGATTTTGTCACTTTTATAGGTCATTAGAAGGCCACTGCTGGTCATTTTCCTCTGTATGTTACTTATGACTGTCTCTCAGTTGGCTCAGACCTCAAGGGAGATATGACATTTAATCTTCTATATCACCATGGATGGGTGAGATACCTGATCAACTTTTAAACTGATACTTGGTAAGGGTAGTTTTGGATGAGATTAACATTTAAATTAGTGGACTTTGGCCTCATAATATGGGTAGCTCCCTTCAATCTGAAGAATGAATTGCCCCAGGACAGAAGAAATTCTGTCAAAGTGGCCTTCAAATTTAAAATGAACCATCAACTTTTCCCTAAGTTTTCAAACTGCTGGTCCACCCTGTAGATTTTCATCTTGCCATTCTCCATAATTGCTGAGCCAATCCTTTAAACCCCCACCCCAGGACTTCTTTCATATATTTATTCTTTTTTTTTTTTTTTTTCGTGGAACCGGGGATTGAACTCAGGCCGTTGTGCTTGCCAGGGAAGCATTTATTCTACTGAGCCATCTCCCTGGTCCTCTTATATTTATTCTTTTTCTCTGGAGATCCCGCTAATGTAGTGAGACAGAAACATTTGAATAACTTAGATGCTTTTGCCTCCTCAAATCTCAACAGGAAATATTTCAAAGTACCAACAAAAGGAACTAATTGCTTGTAAACCTAAGTAATCTGTAATATTCCATACAGCACAAATATTTGAAATTAGATATATTCCCATGGGAATTCCTGGCATCCTGTTTTCATTTCAAAGTATCGCTGTCCAAAACTGTATTATTCTGGTAAGGTGATTCAGGTATGTTATTATTGTTATTATCTAGATAGATAGTTAGATAGATAGATAGATAGATAGATAGATAGATAGATAGATAGATATAATTTTGTTTTTGGTTGTACTGGGGGTTGAACTCAGGACCTTGTACTTGCCAGGCAAGTGCTTATTCTTCTGAGCTATCTCCCGGGCCCCTGTTCAGGTATGTTATGAGAGTAAGTGTTAAGTTCTTTTGTTAAGCCTCTAACTTTGTTCAAATACATCTTCAGCAAAATTTGGCTCTATTTTAGAGTTATGTAACTTTTGAGATGAAATCAGAAAAGGTCGCAATAAAGAAATGCATCAAACAACAACTTGAAAAGACAGTAAAACCCAACATGTGGCATTCTCATATTTTAACTGTAAAGACACTTCACAGCTTAAGGCAGACTGAAAACTTAAATCGTGGCTTAGATAAAAATTATTATTGAAGCATTAAAAATTAGAAAGAGATTAATAGATGGTAAGAGTTTTAAATATATATATATATTATTTTATAATGTTCAAAGATTGATGAGTCAACAATAAATTTAAAACCACCAAAATTTAGGGTTATATTTAATTTTATATATACATTGATACATTCTTAGGAACCCTGATGCTGTCTTATGCTTTTTAGTAGGGCTAGGTTTTTAAAATTAGCCTCATCTTACAGGTGAAGAGTGAACTTAATGATGTTAAAAATTTTCCACGGTCATACAGAGTCCATATTTAACTCAATCATCTTTGACTCCATAAGAAAATTCTCTTCCTTGTCTATAATTTAGACTTAAAAATCAGATTTCTAAAATTACAAAGGCTCACCATTGTGACATCTGTGGACTCCCTTTTAGAGAGCTGATTTGAACACATTTCCAGTGTACATTAGTGCAAGAAGGTGAGGGTCTTGAATTAAATTCCATGTCTGTGTTTCCATTTGATAGTTATTTTTGAGATCAAAATAAAGACATGCTAGTAAATATCTCACCATACGTGGCACTGAACTCACTGAAGCTCTGATAAATGATAAGCTTAGCTATCGTAGTCACTAAATTTAAAAAAAAAAACTGGTTTTGAATCACTATGTGATAGTATGTTCTTTCATTCTCTGCAAATCATTCTTGAATGAGAGAGGCCGTGTCTCAGCAACTTATGCCTTCTTTATAACACCCCTCAGGGGATATGGGTTATGTCACCCGTCTCTGGCAAGGGTGGCAAGCTCTGTGGAGTCAGAAACTGAGTTATCTATTCCCTACCCCACTGAGAACTGTGACACAGAACAGCCTGCAAGAACCAAGCAGGAGCTCAATGAACATTTGTCAGATGAATGTTTAGTGATGACAAATACCTACATATTTTTGTATCTGCGTTAGCAAGCAGTGCTACTGAATGACATTTTGCTCATTCTAAATGATTGATTCTGCCACCCAAGCAGAAACACAATGAGCAGATGCAGATGCATTTGAGAAGCTTTTGAGGCCCTCTCTGCCATGGACTGCTGCCTGATAGAACTCGATGCTGCATGCTGTCAGATATGAATTATTCATCAACACTTCACTCCTACATCATTATACCTTTCATTCTGCTGTGTCTGCACAGATAGGATTGCTTCACACATCATACCTAGAAACATTTATAATCAGAAAGATGAAACATTTTCACAGAGGAAAAAAACAAGTGAGAATACACTTAGAGTAACTACTCTAGTCACACTAGTAATTGGTTCTCCATTTTTCTAACCAAGCAAGAGATGTGTTGCAAGAAGCAAAATATAAAAAAATATATAAATGTGGGTTTTTTTTTGTCACAACATTCGTTGTTTAGGCAATGATTCCCAAAGAGAAACAACTGCTTTCCCAGAAGGCCTAGGAAATATGAACAAGCTTGTGAAATCTGACACCCCATGTTCTTAAATAGGTTACTTTGCTGGTGATAACTGTACAGTGTTGGCTTAGAAATCTACACAGAAATTAGTGCATTCATAGACATGTATGAATGAAGCATACTTTTCTGAATTAATTCTAATTGTGCCAGTGTGAGTGCATATGTTTTGATTAGTATTTCCCACAGGAAAAGCCTCTGATGGGGGTATGAAGCATACCACAAAACAAAGAAGCAGAAATCAAATTAGAAATAAGCCTGTATTTTAAAGAAGTTATGGTGGGCCCATTCTACCTTTTCTTTTCATTATCTCTTTCCTTTTTCAAACAAATAGCAGCTTGCAGGAGAGCTATGGTGTGCAACACAGTGCGTGTGCACACTGTGTGACTCATAGGACAGAGCGATGCTGAACAGAGCATTTGCTCCAAGAAGCTTAGGCACCTGCTCATTATGGCGTGCACTTCAAATACTACATCTCCACTCAGCTTATTTTTATGGGGTTCTGGGAAGTGTGATAATGTTTTACATAAGTACAAAGTAAATGTGCATGGAATAAATAAGTGAACATTCAAAAAATCACTTGTTCATGGCATAATTTCAGCTCATAAACTTTATGATGCATTTGTAAATCCTGATAGGAATGAATATGCTATAATGTGACATGACAGGCCTGACGATTGTGGAGACGCTGCACCAATAACAGTATTAAGAATTGAAAGTGCTAGTATCATTAAATAATTTGCAAAGATGCTTGTGGTTTTAATTTGAAGTGAATTCACTAATGAGCTCATCTTACTCACTTGGTTGAGGTAGAGATAAGTTAAAACTGAAACAGAAAAGCAGTCTCCCATGAGTTCCATATATAGGCATTTTTGAAATGTATAAAGGTTTATGGTAAAAGTCTGCTTCTTCAAAGTGTATACTATAATATTATATTACCACAGTTTATCAAAGAAGATAAGTATACTGGATGTGGAAGCGATTATAGATTTTCCTGACACACACAGAAATTGCTAGAGGAAAACGTTTTATAAATAAAGATGAGATGTATGTAGAGATGCCTTATGAAGCTACCTGGAGCTGTCTGGCCTGACTTTTCCTTGCTTCGTCATTCATCTCCTGTTACTCTTGCTGCTTTTCAATCCCAGTTGGCCTTCTCTCGATCTACTAACTCCTGCCGACTCGCCCACACCCACTAACAGGATTGTGTAAAGGCCACCTCCCTGCAGGCACATTCTCTCTTCCCTCTCAGTCTCCTCCAGCAAGGGCGCCTCCCCATCATGCTCAGATCGCGTCCATTGGAAGCCATTCTTTTCCTGTCACATTTATGGAGAATCTCCATGATGCTTCCTAGAGTTGCTGAGAGCTTCTTCCTGGTATGTATGGAGGTCCTACTTTTGTATATATGAATACTATGGTATCTCAGTTGCTTTTCTCTCATTGCTGGGACAAAATACCCAACACTCAAAATTAAGGAAGGAAAGATCTATTAAGCTCATAGTTGCTGCAGGTTTCAGTACATACTCGGCTGGCTTCAAGGCAGAGTAGCACATAGCAGAGGTCAGCCATTCATGGTAGCAGAAAACAGCAAAGGGCAAAGGGAAGCAGGGGCAGCTAGCAAGTCCCTCTCCCTTCCTTATAGTGCATTCAGGCTATCCACCCCAGGGTAGGTGTAACTCTTACACCCATAATCCCAGCATGGGATCATGAATTAATTGCAAACTCTAGAAACTTTCTCCAATAATTATATGAGGCCTTGCGGGGATAACTAAATATAAACCATAACATGTTATATGTAAAATAAATGTTATGTAAAAACTATCTTCTTTTTAAAGAAATTCATGTATTTGGTACAGGGTCTCACTACACAGCTTGGACTCATAGTGATCCTCCTGTTTTCAGCCTCCTCAGCACCGTGATCACAGGCGTTTGCTACCATGCCCAGTGTTAGTTACCAACTCAGCACACCCGGGGGGGGTGGGTAGGGCCAATGTGGCATGTGGTGCTGGAGATTGAACCCTGGTCCCTGCACTTACCTAAGCTGGCACTTAGTCCACTGAGCTATCTTGCCTAATTATTTTCAAGAACTTCCTATTCCCACGATCAGAAAACAGAATGAGGAAAATGCACATCTTCAAACAGCTGATCAATTCATGAGGTCCTTTTGGGTGTAAATACTGTCAGTGCAGAAAGGAATTTAGGCATTCAGAGCCTTGCAGCATCTCTAAGACGCACTGTATAGTCCATGAAGGCCTCAGACCCTGGGCCCAAAAGCAGGTGATGTTCTGTCCTTGTACTTTTTTAGTAAGTTATATTTGAGGATGACACAATGTGCCGAAATGATACCAGCTTTCTTCTTTACTTCTTGTTTTGTCATTGTGTTTGAGAAGCTAAATTCAAAACTAGCAATCTTCTGGTGATTTTCCTCAGCAGCAGGTCTGTGCTCCCCAGCCACCAACTGCTCATTCCCACCATCACTCAGAGTGGGCAGCTTCCTCGAACAGGAGCAGGAGTGGTGCTGTTCCTGTTGGAAACAAAGTGTGTTGTGCGATTTGCCAACCCAGCAGGCTGTTGCCTGCTGCCGTCACCAGGCATGTGAGTTGCCCACAGCCAGGGCACTGTCCTATGAGTGCACTGAGTACAATTGCTTAGAAATAAAAGTAAGAAGCAGACAGCAACCAGCAGGACGTTGGTTGGAAGCACTGGAAAATTTAAGAGAAAATCGTACTGGTTTTTCTTTATTGTGATACAATGAAGAAAACTATTGTGAGAAATAACATTCTTTTAGGGCTAAGCAAGAAGGAGAGGGCTACACAAAAGCATTAATCAGATTATGCATCTCTCGGAAGCTTATGACACACAAAGACAGATACATGCACTATTCTGAAGATGTTCATTTTAGTTCCCTTTTATGTAGGATAGCTCCCATTTCTACTACCTGTTTACTCAGTTTCATGAAAATGGAAAAATTACGGTAAATATAGCAAGATATACGATAGATAAAATTTAAATATGAAAATTTGATAATTATATATAAATATCAAAGCACTGCATATATACATACCTATCTGTAATCATGATATGTCCTTTACCCAGAAACTATCATAAACTCACAAATCTTGTAATCGGAAAATTTCTAATGGAATTTCTGTGTTAAATTCGAAGTCATGTGTCCACCTTTGTTTTCTTGCCATGAAAAACAATTGGCAGTAATGAAAACATAAAATTTGTCTTTATTTGGAAACTCACCTGGATAAAGGGAGGGTCTAAAAAGAGGGAAAGGACCTTTACAAATGCTTTTAAGTCAGGGAGCCACAAAAATTATGCTCTAAAAACTACTCATAGTTTTAAAGTTGAAACTCTCAGCTTGGCATAAGCCCCACCCATTCTACTAATACTTCACATCTTTTTGCCTGCTTTTTCTGTATGGAATATTTACTTTTCTACTTTTTGTTTTGGTGTAGCTATTCCTCAAGTACACATCTCTATTCTTCTTTCTGTGGCATCTCTCTACAAGAAAGAGAGCTCCTGTGTTTGCACCCTTGGCTTGCACTGTTCTTCTCTTTCCTATGCCTGATGTATGACGCATGCTCAATTAATGCATTATGAGTGAGTGAATCAATAAATGAATGATTGATATTGAATTTCACTTATTTTCATACTGAATTTTCTGACTTCTCTGATAATTTTTAATAACATCTGATACTTACTGACATTAATATATCTGAAAGAGGAACCTGGATATATATATATATATATATATATATATATATATATTTATATATACACCTTATTGTAAAGGAATATTAAGATGTGATTTTATTGAGTAAGAGTCACAGTAGGAAAGACTATAAGAAACTGGAGAGCAGGATTTCTGAGCTTGGCAACTTAAACTCTAGGAAAGGAGAACTACAGTAGGTCTGCAAAATCAAGGACTTTCTTATTTATGACTATTGTTTTTCTTGACTTTGTCAGACTAATTTCTATGAGTGTAAATTTCTATTTAAATATTTCAGAACACATGAAGAATAAAGAAAAAAAGTTTGTTTGAATATACTAAATTTAAAAGCAGGTTCTTTGGAGTAGTCCCATTAAGAATATTTAAATATGTTCTAATAAGCAGTACAGCTAATCCACAGCAGAATTACTTGAGGAAAAGTATAACAGTCTAATGCAATATGGCCTCCATGGCTAGGGATGATAACTTGGGATGAAAAAACTAGGAGCTGTAAAATTTTTGCAGATAATATTAATGCTCTAAATATGAATATATTTAAAGGATAATTGCATTAATTGATTACAACATTAAGCAAAAATGTTATAGAAGGTCAAATATGAGACTTATTCCCCTTTGTTATTAAGACTTTGGGCTTTAAAGTGACAATATTGTTTGTATCATCAATGAAGTATAAGAAGGACAAATGCAAAGGTCCTCTCTAAGCATTTGAAAAGTGTTGTTTGCTTAATTTTATTTGTCTAGTTCATATCTGGAAGAAAGTAATACTCTCTGGATCCTTCATTTCTAGAATTCAGAGTAAATTTGAGGAAAGGCAACTGGGATAAAACTCATCATCAGATCTCATCCAGAACGGTTGACAGAACTGGAGATGTTTAAAATTAAAAAAAAATTAATCTCTCTGCTTGCAAAGAGATTATAGTTGGCCTCTTATGTGAAACACTTTTTATGGGCAGCTTTGGATCATTGGCAAATTGATGGAAACTTAAAGAAGACAGATTCTGACATTATCAAGAAGTTGTTAAGTGGTCAACAATGCTCAAAGACTCAATGCTCTCTTTGGAGTGTGTGGTAGATTTCCAGATGGTGTGAAGTGGGAATTGGAGAATAATTTGCAATACTATCCTTCACAAGTCAATGTCTTTTTCAACCTTGAGATGAAATGAGTTTGTAAACAGGGAGAACATATTTTCATCCTTGTCCTAAAAATATGAGACTGGAAAAAATTCCTCAGCAGAAGTATGGAGCCGACTTCTAAGGGGATTTGAAGTCTCCAAAGACCCATGAATATTAAAACTCCAGTCAGTAAGACCCGTCTGACTTGCCACTTCACATTATCACCATGTGTCCCAAATTTTATCTATAAATGGATTTACCTTTCAAGTATGTCTTTTTTATATTACATCACTTTTTCTTTTTTTTATTCAGTGCAGAGTCTACAGAGTTTCACTACGTAAATCAAACTCGTAGTGCTCCTCCTGTGTTCAGCCTCCCAAGTGCTGGGATTACAGGCATGCACCACCATGCCCAGTCTCAGTCACCATCGCAGCGTGCCCGGAGGTGGGGCTGGCACAGCACTCGAGATCAAACCCCAGCTGCTGCACTCTGCCTAAGCAGGCGCTTTAGTCTGCTGAGCTATCTGGCTGGCCCTACATTAATTTTGAAAATCTTGGAACGTCAAGTAAAGACATAGCTACAGCAACTGTCCAATTGTAATTCCTGAAATTTGCTTTCTAAGTCTGTCCCCAAAGCAGAGTTAATGTTGCTTCCGAATCTGAGAGAATGATCAGTACCAGAAAGCCAATCACATCAAGGTTGACACGAAAATAAGAGTGACAAGACAGTGATTTTTGTAAGACAAACTGAGTGGTTGTTGTAGCTCAAACTATTTTTTTTATTGTGCCTTAATACTTAATGCTATTTTCTAGTATTCGCTCCATGAAATATCAAGATAATTCTCACTGTAGAGCAAGAAAGCTTAAGGCTAAATCGAAACATAAGGCACAACAAAAAATAGCTTCCAAACACAGCCACTCTGATAGACACAATTTTACAAAATACACACACCAGCTGGAAAATAAGCATAGATGATATTTGGCCTAGCAAGTGGCTGCTTAGATCGGTTGACTAACCTTAACTTTACATCTGGATGGTTTGAGATTGCAAAAGCATATATAATATATAGCTTCTCTTATTTTTATTTACTTTGCAAACAAATAATGTTATTATTAAGTGCATTTAAATTTGTATGAAATTGCATAGTATACACACTCCCATAAGCTGAGCATTGAGTCATATTTGATTTTATAATGAAAGCAATGATGATTTTCCACTCTCAACTGAAAATTAATTTTTTGTTGAATTCAGCAAAATCCAACCACATGAACTGAGGAATTCCTGAATGGTAAAGTGTGCACCGGAGTTGTATACACTTATTTTTTCCTTTTTTGTTTCTGATAAACATTGCTCATTTAGATTCTATGGTAGAGATTTTAAAACACACAATTTTCATTTTAGTCTAAAGATGACACAAAGTTTCTGATTTGAGGACAATACTTCTGATACCTGCTAAGATATAAAATAGTTATTTTTCTGATTGTGCTAAAAGTGTGAGCTGCTCTGTTCATGATTTTGGGTCATGTCTTTTGAGGTTGGAATAATGATTCAATTTATGACCACAATAGAGTGAACAGATCCACAGTCAAGTCCTATAAATTATTTATAAATTAAATTTAAATCAACTGTTATTAGCTATTATCTGACCACTGACAAATTAAATCTCTAAGGCACTGTGTATACCAGAATCATGTCATCATTATCCTAAAAGAACGGCAAAATACATACTGATTTCTGTTCATGGTGTCAACAAACTTTCCATATTTTTTCTATTATTGCCTTCTTTTCAGGCCTTTTTTTCTTGGAAGCTTTTGCTGGAAATAAACATCAACTAACCAGTTGCTTTCATGGGTTTCTTTTTTCCAAATACCTGATTTCACCCAACTATAAGGTGAGCAAACTCACCGCTGTGTAAAAAGATGGGCTGCTTATCAGACTCAATTCTTCCTTGAGTTAGTCGTTAAATGTATCTCGTCTGATCAAATTTTTATTATTTCTGGTTGAATTGATATAGGATGTTCTAAACCTCTATTTAATCCCTTTTTGCCTTAAGAAATGTACCAGTACGATCTGCCAAAAAGCATGTAATGCATTTCAAAGCCAATTACAAATAAGCTTGGTAAATCCACTGTTTTGAATCATCCAATGTATTGTTTGCTTTATGAAGTGAATATCCAAAAGATTATGTATCTTTTTCTTTCAGTTGATAGTGCAGAGAGAACAGAATCAGATATAATGTTCTACGTGGCGTTTTTCTCTTTATTTTGGTGGCAGTTTGAAAATATGCAGTGATTGAAAAAATGGATATTCATTGTGAGGAGATATTTGTGTTCTTTCTTTTTAGGAACGCTGAAGTGTAGAAATAAAGGAAAGAGAAGAAAGAATCATTCTTCTGTTCATGGGATTGTATACTTCAAAATCTGATAGTTCAATAAAAATGTTCAATATTTTGTCCACTTTCTGGGGGCTTAATTTAAGATTATAACCTCAGTAAAAAAGATCTTGCATTCAACATTTGGCCACTTGTATGTGCTAGGAATTTAAATATTAAGTATTTTAATTTTTGATCATGATACAGGAAATCAGTTTCAATTGGATGTTGAAAACACATTACTTCCTATCATTCTAATCAGAAGAAGCAGAATAAAGCGTAGCCAATAATATCCTACAATTATCTGGTGAAAAGGCTAATATTACATTTCTATATATTTATTCTTTATGCAGTTATATAATTTGGGTGGCTGGGGAGAGATAGTACAGCTGTCTAAGCGCCTGCCTGGCAAGTGCAAGAACCTGGGTCGATCCTTGGTACCACATGCCCTGAAATCCCCAGAACCCTGGGTGCTCCATGCCAACCACCAAAACTGGGTGTGGTGTTGCATGCTTGTAAATCCAGAGCTGGGGAGGCTGAGGCAGGAGGACCACTATGAATCTGAACTGTGCAGTGAGACCCTGTATCCAATAAATAAATAAATAGATTTAAAAATTAAAATATGTAATTATATAATTTTATACAACTAATTATATAAAAGCGAAAACATTTTTATATTTGCAGGTTTTTTTTTTTACCACTCAGAAGTAATTTTGATATTTTATATTCAATGCAGGTGTAAATTGAATGATTTTTCACTCTCTGTAGAGCAGATTCTCCCAGTTTCACTAACAGTTTAAGACCTGCTTTGACTTCCGGTTGACACTTCTGCAGAACATACATTCATGTAAGGACAGTTTTCAGAACCGCAGAACAGAGTTAGGTATGTCGAGGAAAGTACATGTAGAGAGTGTTTCGTATTGTGCATATCTAGACCTACATTCCAACTACTTGTTCTTCGCCCTGCATACTCACAAGGTGTGTGCCGTGTGGCTCGAGAACCATTCACAGGCAAGGAGGACGGGATGGGCAGCAGTTGTCCAGGTGCGCGGTGTTTTCAAGGCCTCCTATCTGAGGGACCTGCTGCCTAGGCCCAGGTGGGGAGTCAAAGCCTTCTGGGAGGCCAGGTCTGACTGGGGGGCTCAAGACGGAGACACAAGCTCAGAATTTGAATTCAGACCCCCTAAGTTCAATCCAATTCCGCCTCTATTGTCACTAGGTCACTTTAGGATTTAGGGTTCCTCTTTCTTTCTTTTTTTTTTTTTCTGGTTTGGTTTTCTTCATTTGTGTTTAGTTTTATTATCTAAAAACAGTAAAGCCCCTTAACATCTGATCTATAGCAAAGAACTAACAGATGTTTTGAAAAAAATATAAAAGCTCATGCAGCTATGACACTGCTGTTTGAATCATACTTGTGTCAATATTTTGAAATACGTTGAACCAAATTTTTTACATGAAAGTCATCAGATATTTTTCATATGTGTAAGAGTATGAGATCTAGGCCTGATGTTTTAAATAAATTCTTATTTTAGAATTTTGGTTCCTGTTGAAATCTTCAGTGGAAATCTGAAGAGGAAGAAGAACTTGCATTTTTATAGGGAAAGAAAATCCCAAGAGGAGATAGATAGATTTTAATTTAGTGGGAAGAGCCTGCCGAATTAATTCATTTATCAGGGCAGGGGAGGGCTACTAACTGGAGAAGATAATTTGGAACCAGCTCTCTTGCCCTCACTCAGGGAGCTCCACTTTGCTGCAGATTTAAATTTATGCTCACAGCCCTGCCAAGTAAAGAGTCTTTCTTTTGACTGGGTAAGTCCCCACAGATTTCCAGTTGCGGGGCAGCAAGTTGGTTCTGTCAGTCTTGGCTTTCACTCTTTTTCAGTCAGTGCTTGGGGAGTAGAGGTTGGACAAGAGACTGTCATTTCCCGACAAGAGAGTGGCAGAGGGAGTCCCACTCACTCTCCTTATGCCACGTGGAGAGGCTCGGTGTGTCCCTAGTAAGCACTCCGTGGTGTATTGGTTTTAATTAGAAGCTTACTCTAACAGAGATCTCCATCCTTCCCCTTTTTTCTCCCTTGGCTTCAGTTTATTTTATTTCCCACAAATGTAGATTTAAAAAAGTAAGGACTTAGAGTTCTATTTTTTCTTAACATTGCAAATAATATATTCTTGCAGTTCTCATACTATTAGGCCAGTGTTAATAAATATCTGACACTGGCTAATACCAAATAGCACGCAAAGGTTAAGTGAAAATTAAATCCTCGACTGTGGTCTGCATGCATACACTAGTGAGGAAATGCTTCCAGCCTCAACTTTGCCTCCTAATTAGGCATATATTCATGTTCTTTTTAATTATGCCTATTAAATTTAGATGAATTTAAGGAAAAAGAACTGCAGTAAAACTAGCAGAATGGTTGGAGTTCAGGGAACTGCTTTTTCCCAACAGTTTAATTAACTATTGAAAAATCCTTCCCTCTACAGTTATGAAAAATACAACAAAAATTATGGATTTTGGAGCCACAGATTTTAAACTAAAGATAGCATCTCTGGACTCCTTACCAGAAAGAAATATTCACTGCTTTATGCACACATCCTCATTAAATGAAATAATCTGTCACATTGCCACTGTGGTGAGATGAAGTTTTGAGAATCATTAATCTGAAAATCTAAAATCTGAACTGTTTGAGCACTGACATGACATCGCATGCTGAACACACCACACCTGGCCTCATAGGACAGCTGCACGCAAAAGAAAAGGGCACCAACAATATTGCATAAGATTTTCTTCAGGCTATGAATATAAGGTATATTGAAAACATAGACAAATTTCATGTTTAAACTTCAGTCCTATCTCTCAAGATGTATCAAGATGTACGTGAAATATTTTTTAAAAATCTGAAAATCAAAATATTTCATGTTACAAAATATTTCAGATAAGGTATTTATAGCAACCTTTATATAATAATTTTGGCATCACTTATATACTGTTCTATCAAAATGTTTTTACAGTTGGTCAGTCTTTACTTTAATAGACTCAGTGATTTTCACTAATATTTTTACTCAAATTGTCCATTCCCCAGTTCTTTATTTTGAATGATAGATTCTTTTGATAAAAATTCTTATCAAGTAATTATACAAGGAAGGTGCTGTATGTCTATAATCCAGAATAACCTGTTGATACCTGGAAAACAATTCAGAGGGGTTAACACTTTCCCTTGCTTCCAAAATTTCTAAGCCTGTTCCTTGTCTCTAAATAGGACTAGCTAATAGAGTAAGTTAAAAGGCACTCATTATTTTTTCTTTTATAGTCATATAAAAACTTTCTTTCCATTTAAAATTAAGTAACATTGCTAAAATATGCTCATATAGATAGAACTGTAAAAACATTTGCTAAGGTGTACTTTTTATTTTAAGCAATAATTTGTCATTTATAGTCTGAATTTTTCTTTTCATTTATTTCCTCAGATCTCTTTCAGGAATAATTAAGCAAAGAACATGTTGATTTATTTTTTTTACTTTTGTTTTACATACCTCACACCATTTTTGTTTTTTTGGATCATTAAATAGTCCTTGGCCAGGTATGGTGGCTGGCATATGCCTGTAATCCCAGCAACTGGTAGGCTGAGGCAGGAAGATTTCAGTGAGTTGGAGTCCAGCCTGGGCTATATAGTGAGACCATGGCTCAAAAAACAAAAATCTTCATTTTTTTCCAAGATTTTTCAACCATATTGCCGTGTTTTTTTCTCTCTTCTCTCTCTCTCTCTCTCTCTCTCTCTCTCTCTCTCTCTCTCTCTCTCTTTCATCTCTGGCAATTTTACTTCATTTCTCCAATGTGTGTTCTCCTCTTAAACGTTCATACTACTTTGTTATTTATTTGTTAATTATATTAGCTCCTTTTCCTTCATTTTTCTTATCTCATTTATTTGTCTATCTATCATATTTATACCTATCTACCACCTTTACTTTTTCCTTTAGAAAAAATTTCTTTTATATTTTTGAGAAAATAAAGAGTTTGACTAAAATGTCCACCCCACAGAATCTCTCTTCTCACTGGTCTTTATATTTTTCTTTTTTATTTCTTTTCTTTTTTTAGGTGTTTAATTCAATTTATTTTTTCATTTGTCCTTTATTTTTTTTTCCTTTTTTATTTCTTGAGAGTATATACATTTCATGCCGAAATCTTTCTGATTACCTTTCTTGTTTTCCATGTGGTTAGTCGCTGATTGACAAATTGGGTAGGTAAAAGCAAAGTAAAAAGTCATTAGCCACAGAGCTCAGTCTTAATTCTACTTATGGCCCAAATGTTTCTGGCCCTGCTTCATCCACTTTCCTAGGACTTTATCTTCTTCATCTATGTTTTGATAAACATTTTATCTTTTTTTATTATGAGTTTCTTTTCAGGGACTTCTAAAAGTCTGATTCTTAATCCTCTACCCTCCCCAGGCCTATTTTCCATGGCCTTCTCTTTCCCACTATTTTCTTCTCTTCTCTTCCTTCTCCTACCCTATCCTGGTGTGTCACACATGTTCTCTCTACAGTCTCTTTATTTCTGCAACTTGGAGTATTATATATACAACAAATCCTCTCTTAATTCTGGGCTCAATCCCTTTACAGCAAACTGTCTTGGCTGCACGGAAGTGGATGGCTCTCAATGATCTCACATCATACATTTTCAGAAGTGATTTACTATCTTATCTATATTTTTCTCTGTAGCTGGACTTACCCCGTTTCACCACTGCACTGAGAAATTGAACAATGTATTTAAGACTATGCTTAACAAAACCACCACACTCTTTTCCAGTTACTTGGCCTTGAGCTTGGTTATTCAGTTTACAATTCTAGAAATCCTGTCTTTGTCTCTGTCTCTGTGTCTGTGTCTCTGTCCCTGTCTTTGTCTCTGTCTGTCCTTCCAGCCATCTCTCTCTCTCTCTCTCTCTCTCTCTCTCTCTCTCTCTCTCTCTCTCTCTCTTTCTCTGTCTGTCTTATGTACCTGTGTGATATACATCACATTATCTGACTTAGCTACAGTTAATTCATACTATTATTGATGTTTTCTAAATTACCTAGAGTTAAATTTACATTTTTTTTTGCCTTTGTTTTCTGATCCTCAGAACCAGTCAGATTTCAATATTCAAAGAATTTACCTCAGCAATGATCTTTCCATCTGTCCTACCTCTCCTTCCATTCCTAGCATCTTGCAACCCTAAAACCTCTGCATGGGCTTCCGGGGAAATTTCTAAGAACTCTGATTTCCCTTTCTGCGTGGAGCACCTGCTGCTACCAAATCACACCTCCTGACATGGGACTCCAGTAACATCACTGCCTGCCCACCATCATGTTCATAAATTCCCTCATGCCTCAAGGGGCCATCAGGTTCTTCACATTTGTCGCAACGTTTTCCAGACTGTGCTTGTAGCTGCATTAAATGCTCTGCAATGAATAATGCACCACTCCCACCCACACACTTGTCAGGGTCCAGATCTTGTACAAGTCATTCCTTCTGTGTCTGAGCTCACAACACTGCTTTGATCCAAAAGTCCTACTTCTCTACCCTGTATGTAAAACTCATTCACTTTTCTCAAATGAAACCCTTCTTTATGAAACGTTTGTGTCCTTGGGCCTAAGTGTGCTTTTTTAATCATTCAGCCCTTTGCATCTTCGATAAGGTTCAACATGATCTGGGTTTTGCACACTGTTCTTGTATGTATTTTAGCTTTTTGGCCTTGTTTCAATTCCTTCAATATGGCAAACTATTTCTTCTTCTTCCTGGTGCACTACATTAGTCATGTGGCACTCCTAGAATGCTTTCCACACACGTTGTTTTTTCTTAAATGTCAGTTTCTATAATATTCTGTTTTCTCCACCTTATTTAAATATGTTTTAGGAGTGTCTTATCACACTCTAAGGTTTCCTTGTCATAATACTCTTTGTCAAGTTGACTCTTTGAAGGTCAGAAATGAATTCAAATTTGTTTTGCTAACCAATGTATACACAACACAAATAGTATAGCTCCTGGCCTATAGCAGATGCTGAATTATTTACTGGAAAGTGAATGAATAAATGATAAAGTCCTTTGTTTATATTTTCCTGTTACATTGCAACCTATATTATACTTTATCATCTATTGCCTACTTTTATAAGGTTTATTTAGTCTTTTGAAGTAAAAGAATAAATCCCTATATTGTTCATCTTGGCATCCTCTACCCTCAGCAAAGTGCCAAATATTCATGAGACTAATAAACGTTTTCTAAATTAAATTGATTTGAATTAAGCCTTCAGAACAATATTAAGTTATTGCCTGGACATCACAGATGGAGAATGGCAATCTCCTTTCCTGATGGCTTCCAAGGTTGATGAGATAAAAATCAGTCAGGCATCCATAAATATAAGAACAGCTCCTAAATACCAAATCCTCTGCTTTAAAGTCATTGAAGTGTTGTCTCCCATCATATTAAGATACTTTGCATTATAGGCCCCATCCATCCTTAAAACATCACAGAATCCTCAGCATCACTTGGAAAAGATAGTTTTGAACCAATGGCAGGAGAAATGAAAGACCACTGAAAGATAGGCCATTTTTTTGGGCAATGTTCTTAATTACCAAAGAATATGTGTCTGTGATTTTTTGCTTTCTTTTCTGTATTTATTCCTTAACTTTTTCTTATTCTACCTCTAATGAAATAAAATGTATTAAATTGCAGGTGTATACCAATAGGAGTTCTTATGTGTATACGTGCATGTTGAGAAAACTATCACAGTTCCTCCTGTAGGCGCTAATGCTGGTGCAAACTATGCTAAGGTGGAAATTGCCCAGGGGCTTGCTATTCTCGTCTCCTCACCTTCTGGTGCCCTCTGGTGCCTCTAATGTAAAACTGCAGAAGCAAACCGTGCCTGGCCTCTAATTACAGCCCTTTCCTTGCCTTGGTACTTGGGTGAGATGACAGAAAGACTGGTCTCACAGGAAAGCCACTTTTTTTCCAGTGTGCAAAAATCTTTGTAAATGCTGAAACAGTATATTACCTTATGGCCCATTGCTTCTCTTTTGGTTCTCATTCAATCACTGAGTTCCAAAGACCACAATATCTTCTTCCCTTCTTTAACTTTGGCTAAAAGAGAATGCTTCCATAAGCGAAATATTTTTTACTGTGTCAAGTAGGCAACTGTTCATGTGGATCTTGAGGAAAGCCTCAGAGAAATCTGACAAAAGTGGACACAATTCAATAGTTACTGAGTTTTCATTTTCTGCAAGAATAAGGATGCAGATGAAGTAGGTTAGGGCTGGGGAGTAAGCTCAGTGGCATAAGCACCTCCCTAGCAAGTGTAAGGTCCTGAATTCAATTCCTGGTACCAAAAAAAAAAAAAAAAAAAAAAAAAAGGGTTGGGCCAGGGAGATAGCTCAGTGGCGTAAGCACCTGTTTGACAAGGGCAAGGTCCTGAGTTCGATCCCTGGTAAAAAAAAAAAAAAAAAAAAAAAAAAAAAAAAAAAAAAAAAAAAAAAAAAAAAAAAAAAAAATTCAAATTAAGTAGGTTGAAGTTGCTTTCTCATTCTCTCTCTTGTTCCTCTCCTTTTGCTATGTGGAGCTACAGGTGATACTTGTCTCCAAGGTGTCCAAGGTTGAAGGTAACGCTGCCACATTACTGATGTCTTTAACCTTACATATACCCTACATCTAGTATCAGCACCCTTTCACTGGCCACTAGAATTCAAAACAGAAGTAACACCAGGACAGCAGCATACAAACAAAACAACAATACAACTACAGCAAAAAAAGTCCCAGGAATAGATAAGAATTCAATGGCATTAGGAACTTATTGATGGGCATTTTGGAATCCTTACTTTGTGCTCAAATATCTTGCATTTTTTTGCCTTTTATCATCTGAATTGTTCTAGCTCTTCCTGCTCACTAATGTTTCGGACACATCCTCTCCTCGTTGAGAATAAGAGGCACTGTTCTCATCTTACATAAACTTACATTTCTCACCTTCAGGCCATTCTGAATTAAGAATCATCAGTGTAGGAAGAGAAGGGGCATCTATCGCATAGTAATCAACAAGGTACAGAAGTCAGCATATCCCCAAATAAAGTTTCCTATTGGTACAGAGCATGTATTTTGACCAAATTATGATACCAACACAAGTTAACTGATAAAATTCCTAGCGCAGGTCCTATGTCTGTATAATTGCACATACAAAGCCTTTGCTTATTTTAGAATCAATAAAATTATCAGTTTCTAAAAATGACTCAGCTCCAGATGATTTTTTTAAAGTATGATAGTAGTACTGCACAGCTTGGGTAGAAGAGAGTAAGAAAACAAGGAAATAAGTGTGAGTAGCATCCTCGTCCAATCTCCTCACACCTTTGATCTGTTCTTCACTGCTTCCTTCTTTTACCATAGGCTGCAGCAGAAGCGTCATGCTCCATGTGACCTCTGCGGAATTCTGTTTTTGACTGTGAAAACTATGCATTTATACAGGTTAACCACTGTCCTCAGTTGGGATCTCCTTTTTTGCAAAGCAGAACCTATTAACTAGCCTCATTAAGCTTTGAGAAAACTGTCTCTAAAGCACCTAATTCAGAGCTAGGACTACGATTCACTCCATGGCTTCACCATGTAGCTCCCTGAACATTACCCAAAAAGCAGCTTCAGTAATGATGTCTCTTCTGAACTAACGCTTTCTCATTGCGAGTTCCATCTGAATGTCTTCATTTATTTTCAGTGTGTGTTAAGAATCCAGCGTATTCCCAATTTCCCTAAATGTGCACTGATTCCTAATCTCATTTCTCTGAAGACTCCATTCCCTACTTCAATGAGAGCCATCTTTGGTCCTGAAATTTCACTTGCTCACCCTGTGCAAAAATGTTTAAGGCCACGTGGTCTCTCCCACCACAAGACTTCTCATAGCCATTCCTTTGGCTTTCCTCCTGCGCGGCAAGCATCCAAGCCCAGACTGGGCTCTGAGTTCTTTGAAAGGTCTGAATTTAGCCTCTTCTTACCTCATGCTATCTATGTATTTCTCCTGGACTGATTTCCCTCAAAATTGCTCATTAATTTTCTCCCTTCTACCTGGATGCCAGCAGCTTTGGATCAAATTCTTTGGCTACGACTCTACTTAAATAATACATTCTTTCTCAGAGAGTACTTTTTCATTTATACTGCACTTAAAACATAATCAGTATTTCTGAATTATTTTCATCTTGAAGGCACCACTGTCCCCTGAGATTTTGATTGCTCTGTTCCTTTTACTAAGAAGATCCTGTACCTATGGAAATTTTACAGATTTCCTAAAACTCATATGAAACCATCCTCCCTAGGCAGATTTACCATCTCCTGACAACACTAGCTAATCTTGTCACCCACTATCACTTCTATGTTGACTCTTAGTTCTATCTGAATAGGTTCTACCTCTCTCACTAGCCTATAGTTTACTTAAGAACAAAACTGATACTTTCTACGTAGTAGACTCATAGTAAGCACAATAAACACAGTTGGAAAACAGAAGTGAAAGAAGGGGCAACCCTGTAAGTGGGCAAGTCCTTTATGGAGCTTTACATATGTCAAAATGTTTTTAGGTGATAAACACGTTGAATAAAATGTTGTGTTATTTTATTGTGATATAGGAGAATATTTTCTTATATCAGTTTGGAAGCATTTTTTTAAATCTTGGCAGTTGGGCCAAATTAATATATTTCAACCTAAGAGTCAAGATTTCAGTTGGGATATTTTTGCTTTAATACTTTTGTAGTTTGCACAATGTCTGATAAATGTACCATATGTATCAAAAACTTATGTGAATCATCTAACAAAACCATCAGATGACATAACTCATAGTAATCATATATCATGAGGCATCTAAATTTGAATAAAATGAACATATCTTCTCACATTTTCGGGGGATCAGAAATTCAACTCAGGGCCTCAAGCTTGCCAGGAAGACACTTGGCCACTGAAGCAAATGCTTGGCCCTCTTCTCAGTTTAAAAATATGCTTTGTCACATGGAAAGAACAGAAAAGTATTTTAATGTAAGCAGAGATGAACTTTTTATTTTAAAGAGAAAAATTAAAACAAAAATTCAAAACAAGACAGCAGGAAGGTAACAATGGTTAATATACTGCATATTATTATCTTTAAATTACTCAGAGTACAAGATATTGGCATTTAATTGTCCAA
>NW_004524840.1:1302481-1342699 GCF_000260255.1 Octodon degus
ACATATATCACTGTGGTACAATATTTAAAGATTCTGGGAAGATACCCAGAAGGAAAATATCCAGGTCAAATAGGACCTCCAATTATAGTGAACTGTTTAAGTAAACCACTTTTATTCATTTTTCTACTGGTAGGATATTTTGCATTATCTTATTTAAAGCTCTCACAACTGGGACGAAATGACTGAAATTTATACCCTGATGAATTTTCTTTCCATAGGTCAAAGCTTAATACTTATAATAAGGGAAGGCTTAACATTTATTCAGTAATAAGGATTTCTCAATGTAGTCTGTTGCCATTTGGTTTGGACATTCTTTTTTAAATTGAGGAAGACCATTTTGTGCATTTTAGGGTGATTCTTAGGATTCTCCTCTATCCATTAGGTACAAGTGCCACTCACTGTATGGCACTCTCTCCTGATGTTGCCAAACATCTCATACGGACACAATCATGCCCATTCACAACTACTGCAGAGGCATTCACTGCTTCTTGTTGTGTTTTTGTTACTTAGCATGCCCAGCCTAGCTTTTTCAAAGCCAAAAGCCTTATCATGATTTGTCCCTAGTCAGTGTTCTGTGATCCATGAAAACATCTGATTTTTTCACCTGCTAAGGTAGCAGTAGCAAGTATCCAGTGAACATTCATTTAATAAATAAATACGTGTTGAATACTCATCATGTTCTATGTTCTACACATCAGACACACTGGGGAAATTTACATAAGAAAATGATTCAGAAAAACCTGAAATCATAAAGCATTTACAATGGTGGAACAAAAAAGCAAGATAACAAAGGCAGAGTCAAGATGCAGAACCTACAGTATCACGTGGCATACACAGGAAAAGCCCTAGAAGGAACAGGAAGTAGTGTGGCTGCCCTGGGGAACCCATGGGTAGCTACCATGGGTTGGTTTTTCTGTGAGGACCCATCTAAGAAAAGACCTAGAGGAAGTGAGGGCGAGAGCTTCACGACATCTGAGGAACAGCTTTCCAGGTGGGCAGAAGAGTGAATGCAGAAACAGTGCAGTGAATACAAACAGAACTGATGAAAGGAAAGAATAAATTCAGCTTCCCAGAATTTACTGACTGGAAAACTAAAGTCAAAATGGATCAAAGACCTAAACATGGGCTGGAGAGATGGCTCAGTGGTCTAAAGCACCTACTTAGAACAAGCTTAGCAAAAGCATCAGGGACCGCGGTCAATCCCCAGCACCACATGCCAGCCAGCCCGCCCCCTGGTGGGCTGAGCTGGCCTCTCTCTCTCTCTCTCTCTCTCTCTCTCTCTCTCTCTCTCTCTCTCAAATAAATAAATAAATAAATAAAATTAAAAAAAAAAGACCTAAACATTAGAACAGAAACATTAAATCTCCTGGAAGAGAAAGTAGGTTGGAATCTTGAAGATATAGGGGTAGGCAAACATTTCATGAACAAAAAATCAAACTGCATGGGAAATACTAGAAAGAAGTAACAACTGGGACCTCCTCTTATTTTGAAGTTTCTACATGTCAAAAGAAATTACCAACAGAGTGAAAAGGCAACCCACAAATGTGGAAAAAATATTAACTAATAATCACTCAGGCAAAGGTCTTTCATCTAGAATTTATAAAGAACTAAAAAAAAACCCCACTAGGGCTTCCAAATTTAAAGACCCAGTCCACAAATGGGCATCTGAGATGAATACACACTTCTCAAAGGAAAAAATACAAGACACAAATAAATACGTGAAAAAATGCTCCACATCACTGGCCATTTGAGAAATGCAAATTAAAATAACACTGACATACTATCTCACTTCAGAAAGAAAGGCTATCATAAAGAAATCAACCAACAACAAATGTTGGAGAGGCTGTGGCGACTCTGGCAGGAATGTGACTCATGCAACCATCATGGAAATTAGTGTGGAAACTCCTTAAAAAACTAGGACTGGAAATCCCATTTAATCCAGCTATTTACCTACTGGGAATTTTCCCAAAAGAACTGAAAACATCATATCACCATGATATATGTGTGCCCTTGTTTATAGCAGCCAAATCTTGGAAAGAACCAAAATGCCCACCTCCTGAGGAATGGAAGAAAAAGATCTGGTATTTTTATACAATGGATTATACTCAGTTATAAAGAAAAACAAACTCAAAGCCTTCATATCCAAGTGGATGCAACTTGAGATTATACTCATAAGTGAAATAAACCAGAGTCACATATGTAAATATCGTATTGTCTTCCTAAGGACTCAAAAAAGAAATAAAAATTGAAAGATATATCAGACACAGTTAAATGGAAAGAAACAAAACTTAAGGATTAAACAATGAAGAGAGAGAAAGGAGCAAAGTTAGGAAGTAAGGTAGGGGCAAAGCCATACACGTGTAAATACAAGATGGAACCATGATTGAAATACCTGTCATTTTGGTCTTCTAAATGTGTACCATTTCGAATATCATATCAATTAGTACTATGCTTTCTTTAAAGTAATCTTTGAAAAATAGAAGAAAATGAGAATAAAAAATGTAAGATTTCTTGAAAGCATGTGGTAATATTCAATCATATGTCCCATCTTGCATAACTATATCTGTTAATCTGAGCAACAGATATGATGATAAAAATAGATACTATATTGGTCACTGTTAATCAGCTATTCTTGTTTTGAAAATCTGTAACATATGTATTGTTATATGTTACCCTGTTTCTGTCTTTCCTTTTACTTTTCTTGTGCTTGTTTCTTTTCTTCAAAATAAAAGAAATTACAAAAAATAGGGGTTTTTTTGTTTCAAAAAAAAAAAAAGAATTTATTGGCTTGGGGGTGTGTAGGAAAAGTAGGAAATACTCCTACAGAGTTGGGACATGTATGAAGATGATCTGTCTTCACCTTGTATGCCACTGCAAAGGGTAAATGACAGCAGGAAAGGTCATATGAAAAATACTAGGGAAATGTCTTTCTCTTTACAGTGTGACTGAAGGCCCTGGTCATGGTGGCTCAAGGGTCCCAGGACCAATGTTTCGCTACTCAGTGTCCCCCTCAAGGTCTGCCCTCCTGACCACTCTCTTCCCTGCCTTTGATCAAAAATAAACAGAACAAGTCTAAGGAGTCAATTTATTAAAATTTTGCCAGGAAGCTGACTAGTGAATTGATGTCAACACACACACACACATGAATATTAATTATTTAGTGGTGCTTCACCCAGAAACACATACATCTTAGAGGAAGGCTTCTGGAAGAATGGGGCTTTGAGTTAACTGTGGAATTCACAAAGTAAGTCATTTTAACTGGAAAATCTGAAGTAACTTCAATAGGCCAGGGGCTTAGCTACATAGGCACTGTGGGTCTTATCAAGACTTAAACATTCCAGGTGTGGTTGTGCACGTCTATATATCCAGCACTTGGGAGGTTGAGGCAGAAGGATCATTGCAAGTTTGAGACCAGCTTGGGCTACAAAGTGAGATCAAGGCCAGCCTGAGCTGCATAGTGAGACCCTGTTTCAAACAAGACATAAAAATAAAAAAAAAGTCTTGAACTTTTGATCTGGTGCCATAGACAGTCATCTTTCATTGTCAGTTGACCTAATACATACTAGAACCTGAGAACGTGCCACTGTGTGTCCTTAGGCCTGGGGAGGCAATGACAAGAAAGCTCAGCCTCAGATCTCACCAATCTGTTTCCTCAGAGAGTGAAATAAATTAAAAATGAAGTTTATACTATAAAATAATAGCAGTTATTGGAAAGTATTATGAAGATAATTAAAATTCAGGATTACTAGACTGGCTGCCTACAGCTTCTGATGGCTGGTTCAGGAAAACATGTCTGAAGAAGTAAGACTTAGACTGAGATCCAAATAGCAAGAAGGAGCGTGATAAAGAGATTTTGAGAACAAGAAAGAAATAGGCCAAGGAAAGCAGTATTTTACATATGAAAGAAGGCCAGGGTCTCAGAATGCATAAATCATGTCCTCAGGAAAGTGAGCAGAGGCAAGTCAGACCTTATAGGAATCAGGAATTTAATTTTCATTGTTCTGTAATGAGGAACCTAAAGCAGATTTTAAGCAGGTACATGAGATGCTCTAATTTGTATTCTTAAAAAGTTAGGGATAGGCGTTATAGCAGTCTATGGGAGAGTAAAGAGATAGAGAAGACTTAAAGGAAAGAGGTGTTGAAACAAACATCCAGATGAAAGTTAAGTATTGAAGTATTGGATACTAAAGGTAAATAAAGTTTTGAGAGTAAATAAAAATAAACAGACAGAGAATGATTAAGGGGGGATAGAACCAATGATGTTTCCTGATGGGTAAGATGTGCAAGATGAACAGAGATGAACAGTGGCTGGCCATACAAATTTGAGATAAGGCCACTGAGTGATCTGAGATACAGTGTAGTGCACTGTGGAAGCCTAGAAGTGGGAAAGAGTGTATTTAGGGGTAAAAGCAATAGTTTATTCTGGAAATGTTAAATTTTAGATTCATGCACAAATAGTTTAGTAGAAATAATCCGTTGGAATTAGATACTCAGGCCTGGATTCCTTGAGGGATGTATTGCTGGGGTTGTGCACCGAAAGCTGAAAGTCATTATTGGTCTGTAGTATCGTGGGAATGGGAGAATCACCCAGAAGAAGCACAGCTGGAGATGTGAGGAGGGCCCCACACCTACCTGTTCTACATCAAGAAGTTGAGTGGAGGAGGATGATCCCTCAAGAGACAGAGATAAGAAAGATAGAGATAGAGATATAGGGATACAGAGATAGACAGACAGACAGACAGACAGACAGACAGACAGACAGACAGATAGATGACAGAGAGAGATACACAGACAGAGACAGAGAGAGAGAGAGAGACAGAGACAGAAGCAGACAGACTTAGGTACTAAGAATGATTATAAACAAGAAAATAGAGCAGCCACTTATGGTGATAACTGTGAGCAGTCAAGGGAAATGAAAATGGAGAGGCAACCTTGGACACAACCACATGAGAGCTACTCATCTCTCAAAAGCATGGTGCGCCCTTGTTGGTCTTAGAGACACACAATGAACATTTTCTAAAAAATTAAAAACTCACGTATTAGCTCAAGACTGATCATAGTCATGCATTTTTCCTCAGTTGAAAATAATTCATATATCTATTTTGAATATTCATATATCTATTTCTTCAGATACTAGAGAAACATTGGTGAACTAGCAATATGAGATTACACAATTCTCACTGTTCTAGAGCTTATATTCTAGTGAATAATGACAAAGTGACAAATACATAACTTATTCTGAGATACTAATAAATTCTCTACTTAAAACAAAGCAGGAGGAACTGGGGAGGTAGCTCAGTAAATAAGTGCTTGCCTGGCAAGCACAAGGTCCTGAGTTCAATCCTCAGTAGCACCAAATAAATAAATAAATAAATAAATAAATAAATAAATAAAACAAAGCAGGATATCAAGCTACAGAATTCCCAAAGAGAAACAGCTGACCTACACAAATCTCTACAGACAGAAATGCAAAGGAAGAGGATGAGGCAGATGTGTAAACAGCATGAAAATGCATTTCAGGCAGAATGAAGTCTAAGAAATTTGAGGCTAGAGTAAACTTTTTATACTAGCAAAGCTTCCAGGGACTCAGCATTGATGGGATGTAGGAATGAGTGGAGCAGCGCCAGCAGAGGAAGAAAGACACCACAGAGTGGACAGGTGATTCAGCTCCTGGGAAGATTTCAGTTTTTCTTACTGCAAATTGGACACTTTTGGAGAGGTTTGAGCTTTGGAGTCCTGTGTATGCAACCTTGTCTCTGCTTCAGAAATACAGCCCTAATGTTGTGGAGATAATGGGCGAACATAAATGTCCAAGCAGAGAAATCAATTAGAAATGCTTGGTGGTGGCCAAGTCGGAGAAAGATGGTGGCATGAAATAGGGCGACAGAAGTGAGCAAAGAGGTAAATGGCTAGGCTGGGACTCCCACAATGGGCCTTTCCCATTTCCAATCTGTGTGCCGCTGTATTATTTCATATTGCCTCTCAAGCCCAGTGATCCATCACAATTTGCAGTAATTCAACAGTCGGTTCTGGAGTTCGTTCTCACAGGCAGAGTATGACTGCATGTCTAGACGCCTCCCCAAAGCCCCAGGCAGTCCCAGGTGGGCTTTTTCAGAGATGGCTGACTCTAGAGTGTGTGGTGCTGGGATTGATTCACAGTGCAATGGGAGGACCTAAAGCACTGGGTCTAACAGTAGCAGTGTTACCCGACACAACTGGCTTGGATAAGAAACAAGGGGTAGAAGGAGCTGTGGCTGTCCCTTGTTGCTCTTTTATGTACAACCATACATAAAATTGACAAATGTGGCATTTGTTTATGGATTTTACAAACACTTCTATCTGGAAAATAACAACAAATATAGTGAATTAAAATACAAATAGGAAAATCTTATGGACAGGTAAACATTTATGAGACATTTTATTTGATGTTTGCTATTTATAGAAGTCTTCCATTCTAATAATAAATTTTGCTGTTATTAAAAGGTTATATTTTTATATCAAAAACTTAAAACAACATGACTCCATTAAAATGAAAATAAGCTATTTCATGTTAAATAATTCTACCATTATATAAATTTCTTTTCTTTGGATCTAACTTAACCACACATGCATTTAAAAACTGAGCTATTGGGCAAATGCTTTTGCCAGCTTTTGGCCTTGAGTTCAGATCTTGAATATGCCCAGTGATCATGGTTTTAAATGTGGCCCCCGGGGCTGCAATAGAGGGAGAGGAAAGAATCCTTTAGAAGTGAGGCCTGGGGGACTCATGTCTCATGAAGATTATGAGACGCTGACTGATTTTTTTTCCTTCTCTTTCTCTTTTGCTTCATGGCTTATGATGTGAGAGGTTTTCCTCCACCACACATTTGCACCGTAATGTGTTCTTTGACCACAAAACCCAATGCAACAGGAACAACCAGCCCTCAGAACTCCAAGCCAAAATAAACTTTGTCTCCCATTACCTCAGTACAGCAAGTGTTTCTTCAACAGAAGCCTCATTTCGAGAAGGCTAAAGGCTCATCACCCCCTAGTGGCCTGAGAAGACACTGACTTTTCAACTCTCAGAGAATGTAAAGGCCAGAGTAACAGCTCTTTGACAATGGAAAAATGGAGAATGACCCCTCTCCTCACTTAGAATGACCCTACACTCCCCAAGGATGAAATCATTTGGATCTAGAACTGGTCCAAGAAAGGTGTAAGTCATTGGGACCGCTGTTCCCCCTCAGTCTCATCCTGCAATCTTGTGTCCCCTACAAGGGGGTCCTAATGTTTCTCTGCAGTCTCTTTTTAAAAATTGTTACTGGTACAATTAAGGTATGCATAATGATAACATTCATCATAGAGAACCCATGCCTGTATATGGGATATCTTATATTTAGTCTTTTTTCATCTATTCCCCTTCCTCTCTTTAGCCCAACTTCCCCTCCTTATTTACAAAGCTTGGTTTCCATTTTATCCTTCTTTCCTCAGCTTTTTTCCCTTCCTTCCCTCCTTTCCCCTCCATAGTTACTTTCCTTATTCAAAGTTTTTTCCTATTTCACCATATCTGTTTTATACTTTTCTCAATATTTATATTTTCGATTTTACATACCTGAGGGACAATGCAATATTTAAGTATGTGACTGATTTATTTCACTTAAGAAAATGATTTCAAAGGTGCCTCCACTTATCTAGAAATGTCTGAAGTTAATTCTTATTTGTGGCAGAGCAGTACTCCACTGTATAAAAATCACACCTCTTTGCCTATTCATTGGTTGATGAGTATTTGGGGATTTTACCCAAATATTTAGCTATTACAAACTAAGCTGCTACAAAAATGGATGTTCATATATTCCTGTGGCATGATGCTTTTCATTCCTTCAGGAGGTACCAAGAGGGGGAGTAGGTGGGTCAAACAGGACATCTAGTCCTAGTTTTATAAAGAATTTCCACACTGATTACTACAGTGGTTGCAGCAATCTAAATCCCAACCACAGTAGAGAAGGGTTCCTTTTTTCCCCAAACCCTGCCACATTTGTTATTGGTTGATTTCTCAATAATATCTATGCTTTTCTGGAGTGATAAGGACTCCCAGAATTGTTTGAATTTGCATCTCTTGAATGGTCAGTGATATTTAACACTTTTTTTTTCATATATTTACTTTCCATTTGTACTTCATTTTTTATGCATTTAGTACAGGGTCTACAAGGTCTCACTACATAGATCAGACTCATAGTGGTTCTCCTGTTTTCAGTCTCCCAAGTCCTGGGATTACAGGCACACACCACCATGCCCAGTCTCATTCACCATCTCAGCACGTGTTACTTTTTCATTTGAGAAGTATGTATTCATTTCAGAGGTCAATTGAGCCTTTAAATTGGAAGGATTGATTATTTTTAGTTCTCTATGTGTTTTAGATGTTAGTCCTTTGTACAAGGAACCAATGGCTAATTATTTTTTTCCCAATTGATAGGTGGTTTTTTGCTCTTTTGGTGATTTTTTTTGCTACACAATAGCTTTGTAAAGATATGAGATCCTATTGTCTGATTATTTGTAATATCTCCTGTGAAGTTAGGATTTGGTCCTGAACTCTTTACCTAAATCTATGTCTTCAAGAATTCTACATATTCTACCTTTTAGAATACTTCTTATTTCTCTTTCAGTATTGACATCTATGATCAATTTCAATTTTAGTTAGTGCATGGTGAGAGATATGGGTCTAGTTTTCATCTTTGGCCTGTCAATAACCAGTTTTTCAAGCACCATTTATTAAGAGATTACCTTTCTTCCAATGAACATATTTAGCCCCTTTGGAAAATATAAGGTAGAGAGAGTGTGTTTGGAGTTGTTTCTGCATCTTCTAATCTGTTCTTTTGGTCAATGGGTCTGCTTTTCCCCTACTACTGTGCTGTTTTTATCACAGTAGCTCTGTATCTGGGTATAATTTCAAGTCAGGGATTGTGATGTTATATGCCTTGCCTTTGTTGCCCAGAGTTACTGTTGTAATTCTAGATCTCTTCTGCATCCAAATGAATTTTAGGGATGTTTTCTCTGTTTCTGCAAGGTATGTTACAAATATTTTGTTTGGAATTACATCAAATCTGTATAACAATTTTTGCCGTATGGTTATTTTACTATGTTTATTCTTCCTATGCAAGAGCAAGGGTATATATCTATTTCCAGATATCCTCTTTGAGCTCCTTTTCCAAAATACTTTCATCTCAACAGACATAGAAAAAGCATTTGAAAAAGTTCAATACCTGTTTATGATAAAAAAAAGACCAACAACAAAACACTACAGAAATTTGAATAGAGGATCTTTATCTCAATCTGATAAAGACCATCTATGACAAACTAACAGCCTGTATCATATAAATTAGTCAAAATCTGAAAGATCTTACTGTAAAATCTGTATCGAGACAAGGATGTCTACAATCACTACTCCAGTATAGTTCTGGAAACATTAGACAGAACAATTAGACTACAGAAAGAAATAAAAGAAATAGAGATAAGAAGTAAATAAGTTAAATTAGCCTTATTTGTAGATGACATGATACTCTACATAAAAGACCCCAAAACTACACCAAAAGACTTCTAAATTTAATAACTAAATTCAAATAGCTATATTCACCAGTCACATAGCTGTATACAAATTCAACTTTCAAACATCAATAGTATTATTGTGCAAAAATAATAAATTCACAGAGAGAAAAATTAGGGAAAGAATGCCTTTCTTTATAGTATTAAGAAAATGAGGTCCAGGGAGATAGCTCAGTAGAATAAGCACTTGCCTGGTAAATGCAAGGTCCTGAGTTCAATCCCCAGTACCATAAATAAATAAATAAATAAATAAATAAATAAATAAATAAATAAATAAAATATGTAAGTATCAATTTAATAAAGGAAGTAAAAGACCATTACATTGAAAACCACAATTGTCTGGAAAATGGAGCGTCTTCATAGAAACACTTGGCAGTTTTTTGTGGTAGCTATGGTTCCTTTGGCAAGTGATTTCCCAGCAGCTGTTCGTGTGCACTGAGGTGTTTCTTAGTTTCTTTCTCTGCTACAAAAACAGTGAAGTGTCTCACCAACTGCCCCATCCAGAACTATGAGGGGTATCCACCGGTGCTGACTTTCTGAAGTCCTGCATGAAGGCCTTTAGAGAAGTGTGTCCCACATGTGGGAGGGAAGCAGCCAGCACTGTGAGGCTCACATCACACCACACCCTCAGCTCTGTTTAGAGGTCACAGGAGTCTAGCACTTCACTGGGGCAAAATTGTCTGCTCCTTGCAGGAGACTTTCCTCTGTAGCCCTTCTTCATGTGCTGGCAACATTTGAGCTCAAACGTGTCCCAGGTGACCAAATCACAACTGTTTTGACGACCTCATCGTAGGATCAAAAGATCCTACAGCTTTGTCAATGTCCACGAACTCCAAGACAGTGATAGAAAATATGTTCCAAAAGTGTCTGAGAATCATGACCAGTTGGAGAAATGAATTTCAAACCACTGATAGTTCCACTGATTTTCTAGCTTCTGAGGTTAATAGTGAACAGATAAGAGAATGAAATAGAAGGGCTTAGATGAGGGGCACTTCTGTTCCTCACTCTGGAAAGAGAACGGAAACATTCCGGCACCAACAGTAAGGTTCTGAGCCACTCAGCACCACAGGCAGAAGCTGAAATTGTAAAGAATGACTTTAATTTGTTACAAATGTGAAAGAACCATCTGAGTTGCCGATTCTTCTGTGATAAGCTCTACTTTATTATCTCACCAGGTCTGAGAGTGCTCTTTCATGATATTTTGGAATTTGTAGTAATATAGATCAGAGTGTGAATTCTGCCTCTGCTTCCTTTCAGCAGGCAGGTGTATTAACTTCTGAGTATCTCAGTTCTATCTTCTATGGCTAGAAAAATGCATGACACATGAAAAATAAACAAGGAGCCATTTGCCAAGCCCTCAGCTTTCATCTTGACACACAGTGGTTAGCCAATAAATAGCAGTGATTATTATATATTCCTGTTCATTCATAAAGAAAAAAGGGAGGGTATAAAGGGACCTTCTCAGATGGCTCATAAAGCTGTAGGATGGATCAAAGAACAAGAATCAAGGACTTTCTCCATTCAGTCTGGAGTGGGGCTTGTTAAGAGACCAACAGCAGACAAGAGAGAGGCACTGGGCCTAAATGGTCCTTGCAGGGAATCCTGAGGAAATAAGACGCTGTTTAAATTCTTTGACTGCTGGAAGACCTCGGTCAAAACGACAGGCTGCTGCTGTCTCTGCCATCCTAGGAAGCACAAGCACAGCTGATGCCTCTTTTGCTGGCTTTTGGCTCAGGACAAAGTGGAGGAAGAGTGCCCACCTGCAGTGAGGAGGCAGCACCAAGGAGAGGGAATCTGGCTCCGAGTGCTACCCTCTGCCTCTCCACCAGCTCTGCTGGCTTCTTTCCTCCACCACCCTTTTGCCTGAGCTCCCTCCTGAACCATTCAGACCATGAAGGGCAAATTATATTCACAAATGGGTCAAATATACTGTATCCAAACTGACAGAGTAGGTAGAACTTGAAGACTTTGTATGATAATTGTAATTAGCATTTAATTGCAAAACCCTTCATATCTTTGGCTGATTTATTTATTTATTTATTTTAATTGATGTATTTGGTGGAGGGTCTCACTAAGCAGGTTGGACTCCTAGTGATCCTTCTGTTTTCAGCCTCCCCAGTGTTGGGATTACAGGTGTGCACCACCACGCCTGGACTCAGTCACTGGCTCAGCTTGCAGGGCTGGTGTGGCATGCTCTACTGGGGATGGAACCCTGGTCCCTGTGCTTGCCTAAGCAGGTGCTTCATCCACTGAGCCATCTCGCTGGCTCTTGGCTGCTTTAAATGCAAAGGTGGTAGGGGAGACATGAATGGGATTTGGGTGGGGTAGGTAACTGTCATATTCTTATATATCTACGTACCTTAGAATTTTGAAAGTTTAGAATGAGAAAGGACTAGTCAGAAGATCAACACTTTTCAACATGGTAGCCAGTAGTCTCATGTAGCTCTTGAACAACTGAGAAATCCAGGGGTAAATCTAGACTGAGTATGATTTAAGTGTAAGGGTAGTATAAAATTAGGAAAATAGTGGTTTTTAACATTGCAGGGAAAATGATGGTACTTTGTATACATGATGCTAATGAAATATAGTATTGAATTTATTTAATCTCTTTTTACATCTTCAAGACTGCCACAAGAATACTTATAATTACATATGTAGCTCACTTGCTTTGTAATTTTTTACATAATCAAGTCATCTACAAATAGATATTTCTTTCTATCCAACCTTGATGTTTTCCATTTATCTTGTCTCAATATTATTTATTTAAGAATTTATCTATTAAATTTAAAAATATTTTAGTCACAATTAATGTATTATCTAATGTATTGCTCCCCATTAAATGGTAAACAAGGATTTGTTAGCTTTCCATGACCAAGATTAGCTTGAAGATCCAAATGCACGGTGTCCAGGGATCCTTTTACTTCCTCAGCCTCTAAGAAGAGTCGGAGGCGGAGCAGTCCATCACCACCTGCCTCCATTGTGCTCTTCTGCTTTCTGTGAGTAACTTTGATTTTTTTCTTCACTGTACAGAACAACAGTGACCAAAATAGTGCAGAAATGGAAGCAATAAACCAATATTCAGTGAAACTATGCATTATTCCTTTTTTTTTCTCTTTGGCTGGCTCAGCCCACCCTGAAAGTGGGGCTGGTATGGCATGTGGTGCTGGTGATTGAACCACCATCCCCTGCACCTGCCTAAACTTGCCTAATCAGGAGCTTTAGACTGCTGAGCTATCTCGCTGGCCCCATATGCAATATTCTTTTAATAAGTCCCTTTTTTGTAAAGACAGATCAGAAAAATGGCCCCTGGGCAAAGGATTTATATTTCTGACAAAACTACAGAGGGTCTGGGATGGAAGATTTATGTTCTATACTAAGCAGAGAACAAACATAAGTACTCAGCTGGTGAATTTTTTATGACAACACAGACCTTAACTTTTGGTCTGTTGGCAGAATCCCCATGATGATGGACAACTATATAAATATCCATAAATTTCTCCTTTCTGTGAGTTTAAGAATTTCACTCTTGACAGTGTCTGAATCTGTATGTGTATATCTGTGTGCATGAATCACATGCTAAAATGTTCACAAATATTGAGCCATAATTATTTGATTTTTTTTATATTTTCTTCTGAAACTTCAGTAACATATTTATATTCTGTCATTTGATAAACATCCGTTATGGAGCCTTTTTAAAAAAATCTTGGTCTGGGGGCACCATTGCTGGAAATTCTGATTTGGTAAGTGTGGTAGAGCTTCCAAATTCACATACCACATGTCTCACTGGCACCCTGGGACACTCGTGAGAGTTGCTTAGAGTTGTTATCTCCAATATATGGATATACTTGTATAAAGATTGTTACTATGTTTTGTGATAAAGTGCAAACCCCACAAGCAGCCTTAATGTGTATTAGTGGGCAACCAGTTTGATGAAGCACACAAATAATGGTAATTTCATGAACTGTGAATGATTTTGTTATTTAGAAAAAGTTAGGCTGGGCTGAGGACTAAGCACCTGCTTAGGCAAGTGCAGGGACCAGAGTTTGATCACTTGCACCACTTGTCACATCACCCCTACCCCTAGGTGTGCTGAGCAAGTGGCAAAGACTGCGTGTGGTGGCACACACCTACAACCCCAGGGCTGGGGTGGCTGAAAACAGGAGGATCACTATGAGCCCAAGCTGCAGAGTGAGCCCCTGTACCAAATATATTTTAAAAAAGAAAAAAAATGAAGTTGACATGCACAGTTAAAAGAGAACATCTCATGATTATCATAAGCATCAGAAGAATTTCTGCATTTTAAATTGCATTTTATTGTATAGATTTTTTTATTGTTTGTTGTTTGGTTTTTGGTGGTATCAAGGATTGAACTCAGGATATTGTGCTTACCAGGCTTGTAATTGTATAGATTTTTTAAAGGACACACATGGTACAACATCTTCTTCAGTATTCTCTCTGTGATGAGGGAATGAAAGTTAGACAAAATTTTTATTTCTACTTTTTGACACCTGATATTGACATTTCACATGATTCATTTTTTATAATGAGAAAAATCACAGTCCAGAGACTTAGTTATGGTGCTGGTAAGAGAAAGGTGAGGTTTGAATCTAAAATTTGCCAGTGGAAGCAAAGGAAGTAAGGAAGACAGATTTGATAGGCAGCACGTGGACAAAGGAATGAAGACATCAAATATTATGACATGTCATTAAAAAGAATGTTCAGATATGGGCATGGCACATAGACTGGAAATGACATTTTGAAGTGTTCTTCCTGAAAAACGGAAATCAGTTCGAGCTCCATGTTCAAAATCAGTTCTGTCATTTTATCATAAAAGTCAAGGTGCATATAAAGTGGAGGAAAACAGGTTACTTCAGAGAAAAATAAACAACCTTATAGATAGTCTTCAAGTCTCACAGTCAGATTAGTTCTTGAAATGTCTAATTCATGCAAGTCAAGGGCCTCATGGCTACTGTTTAAAGTCAGCAGATGCATCAATACATTCTGTCTGTCGTGTCATCACCATTTACAAACAAGGACCTTGGGAAGCAAAGAGGAAAGCAGTTTTCCTATATATTCAGTTGCGGTTTGTAAAATACTCGGAGTCTCTTGTTTCTGGGTGCAGTGAGTGGCCTTTCAGATAATCCGCATTAGAGCCATGGAGGACCACTTAGCTTGCCTCTTAGTGTGCGGTTCCTTCAGTGAGTTGGAGTCAAGGTTTGTGGGACAAAAATCTAGAAGGTTGTTTTTCACAGTAAAAAAGAGGTGATCCATTACAGATGGATAAGTGAAAAATAAACTAAGATTAAACAAGTAGTACAAAGTGAGGCAAAATACAGAAAGGGAAGAGGAATAGGAGACTGAGACAGGGGAGATGCGGGTGAGTGAAGAGAAAGACAGACAGCAAACCCCTGATGTGTGTTGAATTGCTGCTCCAAAAGTAGGCATGGAGCCTAATCCTGCAGTCATGAGCACTTCCAACAAAGCTAGTGAGTGGATGCAGAGACAGGGAAGAAATCTTTAAAAAACAGGTGCCGTGCACAGAAATGTCGTGTCTCCTTCATTTTATATGTGCTCCTACCTCTCACAAAATTTTCTCACAATGATATTGGAAAGGACAGTGGTTTGTTTCCTTTTAAGTGCTGATTTCTATGTAAGCACCAGAACAAGAAATTGAAAATGTAGCACAGTGAAAAATCAATCTATCTTAAGGAAGGAGCCTAGTTTATAGTTATGTCTTAGTTATTCTTCTCTCGTTGCTGGGACAAATACCTGACACCCAAAATGAAGGAAGAAAAGGTTTATTTTGCTCACAGTTACTGGAGGTTGCAATCCACATTCAGCTAGGTCCAAGGTAGAGCTGCACATAGCAGAGGGCAACTTTTTATGGCTAAGGTGAAGAGCAAGAGGTGCAAAGGGAGGGGAGCAGCAGCTCCAGCAGCTGGCTTCTCTTCCCACCTTACATAGGAATGCAAATTACCTGCCCCGGGGCAGGTGCAGCATCCACACCCACAATAATCAACCACAAACTCCAGGAGCCACCCCATGACTGCATGAGCCTTTGGGGGGCAACTACACACAACTAGACACAAAACGTAACAAGTTACAACCTGGATGGGACAGTAATTACCATTAGAGGAATGAAGCCTTTGTGGGAAAAAAATCCTGGAAGTTGTAAGATGTTTCTGAGTGTCTTGAATTTTGATACTTTAGACTCCTGAGTCCAATAAAGTTTCTCTACAAACATATCTTTTTACTGATCTTTATTTTGCTTTATATCTGTTTTTATGGTGCATATATTTCTGTGGTTGTATTTGCCAAAGGAATCCTGTGAGGCCATTATATTACCAAGTGGAACATAAATATGTACTAGGTTCAACCTAATGAGAAATGCCACGCAATATTCCTGATCTAATTTCTTTCCTTTATTCACTTTTCTTTCAAAAAATATATGTATCACTGAGGTATGATACTTGGATATGGCACATTAGTTTTCTTTGTAATAACAAAATTGGAAAATACTAATGGTGATGGTAGGAAAAAATGAGTTAGGGTTCAGAGAAGTTCTAAGTGGGATGACATTTCAGTAAAGACCATGTAGTACTGCAGATGTAGCCATGGTTTTACTCCACAGGAACTAGGTATTACTTGAGAAATCTTTGGGTGTGATAATAAGTTGAAAAGTTATGTAGCGTGCCATTTATGGCATTCATAAATATGTGATGCCAACAATGTGAAAAATGGGGTAGAATTATACATGGACATATAAATATCCAATGCATATTTTTCTGTCTATACGAATAATACATGGTTGTCATACAAGATCACAAAGAAAAATACAATAAAAAGTAAATAAAAGAAATATCTGTACTCAAGTTCCTTCTAAATCAGTAATCACTCATGTAAATTTCTTAAACTTCTGTCCATGTAGACTCTTCTCAAGAAATATATTTTATCCTATGATTGACTGAATTTTAACCTTACATTTCTCAATAGTGGGAACTAAACTTTTGCAAGTAAATTAGAGTTGCCAGATTTAGCAATATATTTCTGTAATACAGAACACACAGAGGCATTTGGTTATACATGGAACATACAAAATTATTCATTGTTCATCTGAAATTCAAATGCAACTGCACTTCCTGCACTTTAATTGATAATTTTATTTAAAATACATAATGATGTGCTAGCAAATGTAATAAAATATCTTCATTAGATTAGGTTACATTGATAGATCATGTTTGGTAACTATTCTCTCTATATTAAGAATATATATTTCCATATTTTATTCTGATAAGTATGCTGCACATACATGCTTCCCAAGAGAAATGCTTAGAAATGAAATTATTAGACCCAAAGGCAGGAACAAATTTTTCAATCCATATTATTAATTGCCAAATTATACTGCTTTCATCTTTCCTTGGCCAAAGTGTAATTACTTTTTACACTCTTAGCCAATTTTAAAGGTAAGCAATAGCACACTTATTTTGCAATAAATACGATGTATTTGATGTAATCATTTTGCAGAAAAATGTGCTGGTTCATCCTCTGCATTTCTTAAGACAATAACTTTCTATTTAGCTACTCAAACTTATAACTTCTCAGTATAATACCATCTATAACGTTGAATGTAACTGATTGTCATTTGGCAATTCAAGGCCTTTTCCTATTCTATTTAGCTTTTCCCTCCATCTCGTCTTGATTTCTACCAATTTCCACCTACGAATCAGAATTGGACTTGTATTATTTGATCATTCTTATGCACTGCTTGAGTGTCTCACTGACCTGTCATTGTCAGCGTCTTCGGGACCTGCCGCATTGTCGGCATTTGGTTCACCTGGCAGCCCAGCTCACCTCCTGCCACTCACTGACCTGGTTTCAGTCTCAGGCACTCACGTGCACTGCTCATGTGCCGGATTCGCCTACCCAGGAATGGCAATCTCTGCACTGGAGTGAACTGTCCTGCAGGGCCTGCCCAGGTCTCTGCCTTCCTGTGATCCCACACTCACCCTTTTTACAGAAAGCTGACCACATTACTCCACCATCTTTGTTTGTTGTTGCTGTTCAAATTTTATGTATTTGAAACAGGTTCTCACTATGTAGCTCGGACTCAGTGATCCTCCTGTTTCAACCTCCCCATCGCTGGGATTACAGGTGCGCACACTGCACCCGGCCTTGCTGGATCCTTCACCCATCTTGCCCAGTCTTTATTCCATAACTTGACTTCCTCCAATACAAGCTGGCCAAGGTCAGAGACTGAATCTTAGTCACTTGGTTCCATGGTCTAGTAAAATATCTGGAACATGGTCAGTGAACAATTTTCAGTATTGACAATAAATTCAACAGGCACAGAGTGCTTAAAATTGTAAAACACTGTGCTTAGTTCCTTGTATCTGTTTTAACTCAGTTTATGTTTTACACAGTTCCAACAAATAAAGTGGGATCATCTTCACTCACTTCGAAGGTGATGAAATGAGTCTTAGAGAGGCTCAGCAATGGAAGCATTTATACATTTACAGAATCTAAGTGGAAGAGCCAGGAGCAGGCTAAGATTTGACATTTTCATTGAACTAACATCTCACTATGTAAGTATGTATGTAAGTAGCTTGTATGTGAATAAGCATGTATATAAGTATATAACTAATTTCATCGTGTAAGTAGTGTAGGTAGAGAAAAAAGTTTGGATCCTGCCACAAAAGAGCTTTCAGAGCTACACAGGAAAGAGACATGCAGTTAGGAGTGCAATTGGTGGTCCCCATAATACACTCCACACTTTTGTAAAAAAGTGAAGAACATTCACCCAAAGATTTGAATTCTGTTACTCCGGGTTCATTCAAAATCTGCATACTGAGGCCATGGACATAGCTCAGCAGTCTAAGCGCCTGCCTGGCAAGTGCAAGCACTGGGTTCAATCCCCGTACCACATTCTTTGCCCACCCTGCCTTCAAGCTGCAGAGTGAGACCCCTGTACCAAAATCTGCATTCTGAGAGCAAGTAATCACTAGCAAAAGCCATTTTTATTATATATCTCATCCGTGATACATATGACATATGTTTACATGATAGATATATGTGATATATGTGATACACATTTCTATGCTATACAGTGGGAGGACTGAATTAAACACATTAATCATGTATTAATTCACTCCTTATTGTCAATCATGCAGCATCCCCAAGGAAAAATTAAACCAGGATAGTTACGGGCAGTCATAACAAAACAAAACAAAAAAGGACTCAGAGCCAAGATTGGAGTTAAAGAATATGGAGGGTGCTCATATCATCAAGACCACGGGTAAGTGGAGGACGTTCTGAAATGAAGATTAGGCTTAGACCTAAAACATGTCTGCAGACTTCA
This sequence comes from Octodon degus, assembly GCF_000260255.1. NCBI lineage: Eukaryota > Metazoa > Chordata > Mammalia > Rodentia > Octodontidae > Octodon > Octodon degus. The sequence goes on from NW_004524840.1 coordinate 1,321,416, forward strand.
AATTAAATTTTTAAGTGAGTCAAAGTCACTGAGCAGAGAACTGCAAAGTTAATATCTGAACAATAAGAAATGATAGACTGAGCGTGCAATGAACTTAAGAACCATGTAGTTCAAAGTTTCCTAAATAAGACTCTTAGAAAACCTACTTTTGCGTAGATATTAAAAGGTCTCTTGTGAAATGCCTGTCCTCTGCAGAGATGAGTGGACGAGTGGAAACAAAGCATTTTAGCATTTCTCCTCTCGGGACTTCTTTGAACTATTAATGTGTCCAAGTCTCCTGTGACCTTCCAGGAAAGGGATAGAACGTCTCTATCAGAGTTCTTCAGGCTGGTGCTCCAGGATGCAAATTCCTGCTGTAACAAGGGTATAACCTGGATATATTTTCTGCATTTTCAAAAGTCTTGCTTGACTTTTCTTGTCTACAAATCAACTACATGAAATTATAAGGACTATGTTGTGTAGTGTGTGTAATGCTCTTGACTGCTGATAAAAAAAAATTCTAATGAATGTGAACTGTTTTATGATCACATTAATCTTTATAGTCTAATTTCTTCCTGATCACAAGGAACTTTATATTGTTAAGCATCTACTATGACAGTTTCTCAAAATATCCTGGAAGATATTGCTCTTGTTTGTTATTCTCTATGATAAATATTGGTGCTAGTTTTTAATTCCTTTTTTTCTTTCGTCCTTTTGAGACAAGTTTTTGCCATGCAGTTCAGGCTGGCCTTGAACTCACTTTTTAGCCTATTCTGGCCTCCAATCTGGCAATCCTTCTGCCTCAGCCTCCCAAATGCTAGAATTACAGGCTTGTGCCACCACACCTGGCATTTAACATCAACACTTTATAAACAATGGGTCTATTAATTCATGAGTACAGCTAAGAAACTTGATATATTAATGTTTCAGCTGTGATTTCCAAAATTACTGTTTATTAAGAACAGTTATAGTATGGATATTTGCATTTTTCCTACTACAGTTCACTTATCATAGTTCCCGTATCTAATGGAAATGTATATGTGTACCTGGGTGCAGAAAATCATTTGTTCTGTCAATTTATTCATCTCATTTCCTTCAAAATAATTAAGCTTTCAAGGACTAGATTTACTTTTGCCTCTACATCACTTTACCAATAGACCTTTCTAATTATAGTCTGTTTTCCCTTGACATCTAGGAGCCAGATTATTGTTTACTGCCTCTATAATTGTAAACTAGCCAAGAGGAAACCCTCCACATCCCTGAGCCATCATTTCCCCCCAGGTTTTCTAAGTAAAGGTTGTTATTCTCCTTCTTCACTTGGTAAATTACTGGCACCAGTAATTACAGCACAATTTCTAAATGTCAGAAAATTGGCATCCTACAAACCGGATACTACAAAGAAGGTTTGGTTCGGTTTTCTTTGCTGTCTCAGTGGCGCCATTTTCTATTAGCTGTCACTCCTATTAGTAGAAGCCAAGTGTTCTTACACTAAGAGCTTCTTCTGTGGCTGCTACAACCTACTGATGGACATGAAGTTTTTGTAGGTGATTTTGGCCAGGGCAGCTTCCAGAAGCAACGAGTCTCAGCTCCTCTTGTTAAATAAATCAATTATTGGAAGCCCTCATGACCCAAATAATATGCTGGCCTCTTTATATACTTGCATTAAATAACCCATAGAGTGGGTAGTATGATATCCACTCTTCAGAGCTAAACACTATGCCTCATAAATAAAAATAAAAATCCCCTGGAATTTGGAGCCCATCTAGTTCTACAGCTCACAGTCTGACCATCAAACACAGTAGTGCAACTCTTCATGTTGGAGATACCAGGCAAGGCTCACAAAGCCTTCAGGACATCTGATAGTCCCCTATGAAAAACCAGGTGCCTGTCTGCTCTCCCAGTCCTTTGGAAAGTGTAGGCTTATCCTGGCCAGGTGCTCTGTGCAGGCTCTAACTCAAGCTCCCACTATTCCATGAGATGAGGAGGAGTTCCCTCCTTCAAGGTAATTTTGTCATCAGGCTTGGGGGAAATCATGGGCTTCCTTCTCTCCTTTCTCTTCATTGTACAGTCTCAAAGGGAGATACACTTTCTGACAGCTATTAACTACTAGATCCATAAACTTTGTGTAGACTTAGAGATGTTTAGCATAAAAAATATGGTTCATGATACCTACCTAACAAGGAGGTTGGCTGCTACATAACACAGCCTACAGAAAATGCTACCTGGCAGGGACTGAGCTATCCATAACAAGTATAATCTCTTTACTTTGCCTTTTTTCTTTACAGGGAGTATGCTATTCCTCATGAATTATAGAAACATATTTGTGTCTCATTTTCTTAAGTTATATGTGCTATAATTACCTTGATTTTACAGATGCTTGATGAACTGGAATCTACTCCCTACCAGTATATATTTTTTATCAAATATTTACTTCACAAATACTATTAAAAATGCACACTTTTTTTCTACATATTTTGCTAGTTGGTATTAAAATCTTAAGACATTTATTATGCTTGGGAAAGGTTATCTGTTGGGATCACATCAAGAGTATCCCATTATTATACCTTGTGTTTGTTTTTTTCCAGAGTCTCATAAAATATCTTCTTAAAAGTTCATTTTGAATAAAGTTTAACTCCTCATATAAGTATGTTTCACATCGTAAAGTATCCGGAATATTTTTGTAAAATTCTTCCCTGTTATTTGCATACATAAACGGCATAACTAAAACTTGATAATTCTTTTAGCCTTGGAAAAATAATTGTGGTTCACCAGCTATGCATCCTCTGAGGATCACTGAACCGAGAATGTGCTCTGTGTGATAAATTACAACCTATTTAATGACTTGTAAATTAAAAAGAGTGAGCCAAGTGAATGTAAATAAAACAGCCCCAGAAACAAAGCTTTAACAACAAATAAGACATGATCAAAAGCTACAGGGCAAAAGGTGCACTTTAAACTATTTTAGAATAAAAACTTGCTAAAATAGTCTCAATGTTTATCTTTTAGAAATCTGTAACTCTGTATGCGATGACAAAGACCAATATTTATTTGCAGATTTACAATAGAAGCATTTCTGCCTTTCTCCTCTGGCCCTTGCAGTCATAAAGGACTTTATAGCTCCTTTAGTTTTTATATCTTTAAAATTTCATTGAATCTATCCAAGGAATAGAACAGAGATAGGGTCTTCTTTGTGAAGAGATTTTAATTCTTAATTAATCTCCCTTGGGCTGGGAAGATGGCTCAGTAGAATAAGCACTTCCCTGGCAAGCGCAAGGGCCTGTGTTCAGTCCCCAGTTCCAGAAAAAAAAAAAAAAAAAAGGAAAATTAATTTCCCTTAAAATTCATTACAGAGGGGGTCTTTTGAAGATTAATGAGTAAATATTTCCTCATTAATTCTTGAAATCTTGGCTAACAGGCATTAGATAAAGGAAGAAGGATTATATTACTATTGCTCACAACATGAATGCTAGAGTTTCTAGTGATTCCTTAAATAAATTTTATAGGATAAATTACAGAAACCATCAAGAATTAGATTATCAAGATTAACAGGCATTCAGTCAGTAAAGTATCTTATGTGATGTTATAAATTATAAATTAGATGTTTTCATGAGTTTGCAATATGTCATGTTGAGAATAATTGGTGACAGATATATTTCTTCTTTTATCTGGTGAATATTATTTATATGTGAACAATTTATTCTCAACATGATCATAAAGCAGGATAGGACCATCATAAAGTTTATTAAATTTTATGGCTATATCTAAACTATTTGAGAATCAAGAAATCAGACTTAAAAGAAATTTAATGTAAATTTAAAGTTCAACTGAGCACATAGCACTGTGTAGCTGTTAGCTATATGAAACATAAAAATTAGAAAATTATAATTTTTTTCAGTACTGAGATTTATCTCCATGGTATTCACACTGATACATCCCCAATCATTTTTATGTATTTATTTTTTAAAAATCTAGAGAAAGAGTATCTCTCAGTTTGGTGAGTGGCCCAGGTTGTGGTCAAATTTTATAGTTCTCCAACTTGAGCCTCAAAAGTTACCATCTTTACCCTCAATAATCACATAAAAAATCAGGTTTATTAAAACAATTTGAATACAAGACAAATGACAGCAATAACAAAAGAAGTAGGAAAGGATAATTTTGAATGCAGGTGGTGTAGGGGGAGAGTAATTCTTCCAAAGATGTGTACTGCTAAGGCCTTTCAGAGAAAATATTTGAATAAAGTTCTCAAGTATAAATAGCATTTGCATAAGAGATTGAAGGAAATAAGAATATATTTTTCTGGGAGTATGTGCAAGCACAGAGGTTAGAAAGTATGACTTAGGGAACAGGGGACAAGTACAGCGTAGGTGGATTTGAAAGTGTGCTGTTGAGGAATGACATGAGTGCTTGCTTGATGCATGGGGTGAGCAGTGGCAACAAGAGCAATCACTGCCAGCCTCAGCATGCGTGAGTGAGGAAGTGAGTCTGAGAATAAATGTGGAACAGCAGCAGCACAGTCACCTCTTGCATGCTGGGAAATAGGGCAGAAAGCCAGAGGCAGCTATGCTGTAAAGCAGATGGCAAGAGGGTGGAAGGACACACGAGCAGCACAGAAGCATTCCCGGGAGCGCCTCTCCTGGAGCAGCGTCTCTCCCGAAAGTGCATCATTCAAGAGTATGAGTCAAGATGAAAAAAAGAAAGAATAAGAAATTAAAGAAAAGAGTGAAGAGACTTCAAAGGCAGGGCAATAGGATCAGGCACTGCTGTTGAGGTCACTACTACTGCATCCACCCCTCAAATTCATGTCGGAATTGTCACATGTGATATTACGAGATGGGAGATGATTACTTTATGAGCGCAGAGCTCTCATGGAGATCATTGCCGTTATAACAAAGACCCAGTGAACTCCTTTACTCAGGCTATTAAGTGCTAGCATGGCCTTTTATAAACCAGAAAGTAGTGTGGTATCATTTGGCTCTGAACAGCCCCCCAAAGGCTCATGTGTTAACACCTTAATCCTCATGGTGGCATTATCAAATTATCAGGGTGGGTAGAACCTTTGATAGGTTGGTCTTACCGGGAGCCCCTTAGATACTCCCAGCATATTCTTGAAAGGGTATGGAGACCCTGAAGTCATCTTCTTCCTTTCTGTCTCCTGTGCTGGCAGGAGTGGTTTGGCTTCACACGCCCTCTCACTACTGTGCCACAGGGCAAACCATCATAGAGTGATGCTTTCAAAACTCTGAGCCAACGGGAATGTTCTTTCTTTATGAGTTGATTACCTGAGGCATTTGCTAAAGTGGTTGAAAGCTGAATTACACAGGGACCCTCACTAGCCACTGAGTCTACCAGCTCTTTCATCTTCACTTTTCCAGGTTTCAGATTTGTGAGAAGTAAAGTCCTCGTAATTTTATACTGCCTCATTTTAGCAGAGGAACTGAGTAGTTGAAATCAGAGCAGGAAAGAGAAGAGTTCAAGATGAATGCAAACTTCCTGATCTGAGACAGGAAAGTCAGTTTTCCAGTGCCACCAGCGCTATTAGCCAGGAAGTAACAACAAGGAATAGAAGACAGAAGTCGCAGAGATGGTATGGATACAATAGCTGAGGGGAATCTATGTGGACATTATCAAAATGTAGTGAAAACTGATGGTCTGGATTCTCTGGAGTTCAACAGAACCATTTTTATGTAGGAATCATTGCTGTAGACACAGGGCTATAACAAGGGTACCTAGAGGAAGCATAAAAAGTAAAGAGGGCTTCCACAGAGAGAGGGGGCTTCGTGAAAACAATTAAGGAAGGCATTTGCATTGCAGTATTTAACAAGTTATTTGTGGAAAATTACTTTGTGGAAAACTACCAGATAGCTGGACCTTTGTTTCAATGTATGCATCGAAGTACATCAGGCAATTTTCTGTGCAAGTACTATCCTCCTTATTTTTCTCTTAGGGGTATCTAAATACTACACTATAAAATTTTCTGGTGATGTGTATTCATCTTGAAAACTGATGTTTGGGAATACTGACCTTGGCTGTGGTTAGTTTTTCCTCAAAGTTAAGCTAGTAGAACAACTAGTTGTCATTTCAGTCTTCCAACTAGAGACAGGTCCAGAAAAACAGGAGGTAATCAAGGAGAGATTTTACTCAAAGAAGTAAATAATAAGGCCAAGCAATTTGGTAACTGTGTTCTGTTCTTTTCCTTTAGATGAAAGGTTATAAAGAACTATTCGTGCAGCCCTAGTTCTTTGAACTTCGTTTAAATAAATGTTGAAGTCAAACAGAAGATAAAGAAAAACTAGAGCAAACCATTTGAAAAGCATGTCAGCATTTAACCTCTCAATGTTTTAGAAGTGTTTGCAGATGCAATTGTTGTGATAACGAATCCCTGTAATCCTTAGGGACTTTCATATAATAGTGGATCTACAGATATTCAAACACAGTTGTAATACCCTAATTAAGCAACCTTGATTACTCAAGGTTTAGCGTATTTTAAACATAGGATGAACTACCCCTAATGTAATTAGATAAATTTCAAGTCTATATTATTGAATGTGTTATTTATAAGTGTTAAGCATTGCATGAAGGAAGTGTTTACCTTTTATCAGTTAGCCTCCATGCAAAAAACAAGAAAAGAAAGCCAACGTAATTATTAGAAAAATCTTTAAGAAGTCATTTGGTGTTACTTTGAATCAGAAAGATTTTATTTCTCTGACAAGGAAATGTAGCCAGCTTCAGATGTACATTAAGAATAATGGTCTAGCAAGATAGCAAATTTCAATTTCCTCTGATCAGAGAATCTTATTACCTTATCCTGTCTCTCCTTCCTGTTCGCATAGGAAGTTAAAGACTTTTTTGGTTTGAATTTGCTTAGCTCTACATTCTTGTAAATGGAAGGTGATGTTCTGGGGACTGGCCAAGCGCTGACTACATCTAAGAAATGCAATTCCAAAACCCCAGTTTATTTCTGGTTGCTGTTGAGTTTCCCCATTTGTCATCAAATGTGCAGATTGCAAAGAGGCATATTGTTCATGACAACTTTGCACAATGGTGGAGATCTGCAGATGGCGAGCCTTTTCATGTATGATAAATGCCTAATTTACTGCTGATTTGTGGCAGTCAGGACAATGCTGCAGGCTCCTGAGGCCCAGGCGTATCCTAATAACATAGTCAAGGGCCAGACAAGGAGCACAGTTCCAAGGATGGGCTTACGTCATGATTAAAGTGTCAATGATTACAGCAAAGCAAGCATCTTAGTCTGGTTGGTGTTGATATAAGAAAATGCCTGAGAGAAGAGGCCTGCAGAAAAATAGGTTTGTTTTGACCCACAAAGCTAGAGACTAGACCAGGCAATCTGCCACTGATGAGTACCTCTGCTGGGCCGCAACATGATGGATGGCAACACATAATGTAAGAACATAGGAGAGAAATTTCACATGGTGAGATAAGAAACAAAAGTCCCAGAGAGGCCAAGCTTAAGCTTTGATAACAACTTGCTCTTGAGGGAACCAGTCCAGTCCTGCAAGACCTCCATAAATCACTTGTGAGGGTGGACCCCCTGGATGCCTAATCATCTATTAAAAGTTGTACCATTTCTGTTTTTTTTTTTACACTGAAAGCTAAATTTCCAACACACAAGGCTTTGTGTGTTGGAATAAACTATACTGTGAGGAATAAACTGTATCTAAACAGTAGCAGAACTTAAACTGGAAGACACCATCATCTTACAATGAGAGGATAGAAGTTCAGAAAGATTTGATGATACAGCCAAGGCCTTTTGGGCAGGTTGTGCTCCTGCCACAGGTCTCTAAGCAATACCGATCTTTGAAGAGGCACCAAACAAGACTGAATTTCTGTTAAAGAGAATTCTAATTCTTGCTATCTTTTTAACCCAGCATAGATTTTGGCATGCTTTAAATGATCAATTAATATCTGTAGAATGTAAATGCATTAAAAAATTTTAAGAGATTGTGAACCAAGTTTTACTAAAAGTTCAATTCTTTATCATAATTTTGTCATAATCTGCATCAAATTAAAGTGCATTTATTTGCCTCTGAGGGATAGAGACCTTTCTACGAGTCTCCATAATGCTGCTACGTATATATTTAACTGTGCTTATTGAGGATTAATTGAAAGAAATGAAAAATGGTATTTAAATTTCATGGGGGATTCAACCAGAATTTAAGTTGAGTTGATAAAACAAAATGAGCTCTGGAGTTTGAAAATGATCTGTTTCAAAAGAAGAACTAAAGATCAAAGAGGCTGAGTGGCTTGCTCTGGACTGTAATAGCAGAGTTAAATTCTCTAATGTAATGTGTCTAGAATTTTGTTGAAAATGTTTACATAAAAAATTGTGCTTGATTCTTATGAATTCCCTCATTTCACGGGTTAGGAAGCCAAAGACAACAACAGAATATGAATCATGATCTTCTAAGTTTTGTCATTTTCACTTTGTACAGAACCTTGACTCCTTTGTCAAAAATGAGAACTCAATCCTCTTATAAGAGAATTTACAAGATATCAGTGCCTGCATATATTTATCACTTTCATTAGTCAAGTACTTTCCAACATGGTACTCAGTATTCAAAGCTATTTAATTTTTAATTCAGAAAAAACCCTGAGGGCCAGAAAAAAGCTCAGTGAGTTAAAGCTCCTGCTTAGGCAGATGCCCGGGCCAGGAGTTAGCTACCCGGGCCTGCTGTGCTGACTCTGCCCCTGGGGCACACTGAGACAGCAATTGAGACTGGTGTGGTGATGGTGCACCTATAATCCCAGAACTTGGGAGGCTGTAAACAGGAGGATCACTGCAAAGCCAATCTATGCAGTAAGACCCTGTACACCCTGTATACCCTGTCCAAATACAAATAAAAGAAAAAAAACTGCACTTTTTTTTTTTTTGTGGTACCGAAGATTGAACTCAGGACCTTGCACTTGCCAGGCAAGTGCTTATTCTACTGAGCTATCTCCCCATCCCAAAACCTGCACTCTTTAACAGGTAACATATTTTCCAGTTTTTTTCCTATGCTGTCCATGAACTTATTTTTCAACCTCATTTTCTGAGTCACATGTGAAATTTTAGGAAGGAGATATTAAAAATATTAATAGGACATAGTATTTGGTGTTATGAGATTCACTGAACAGAGTGAATAAGATTGGGATATAAATGTTTTAATGACAGGCTTCAGAGATAAGAACAGAGACAAATAAATATTAGTAACAAATAATAATAAAGAGAGAATAAATATTGGTATGCTAGGAAGAGATGAGACATTTAGATGGTTTTATTGTATAAAATATAAAATTATCTTACAGATGAGAGCGCCTTAGATAGCATGTAAAGTGTATTTGATAGGGTAGATTGACACATTTGACATGAGTTTCAATTTCTTGGTTCCATTCCTATCCTCCACATTTAAGTAACTCCACAATTGCCTAGTGATGGCCATATTATCCCTAAGTATCTTTTTTGACTATTTTAAAAACATACTGTGGCCTATTCTTAATATATTTCTCAATATTCCTGACCTGAAAACTTTCATTACCTATTCCATACTGCTTTCTATTTTCATCTTTCTTCTTTCATTGAGGAAATGGATTTCATGATGGAAATATCACATGATTGAGGAAGATGTTGAAATGAAACAGAGCCGGTAGATAAGAATTGGTCATGATGCCTCCTTGCCCATTCTGAGTTTTCATAGGGACACTAAGCTCGGGCCTACCTCTTGAGAGAAGAAACTCACACTGGCAAAGAATCCAAAGCAATTGGGGGTCTCTGCCTTGCCCACCATGCTCTTTGTAGGTAGGTCTTAGGCATACTGTTTACTCACCTCAGGAACCAGCTCTTTACGGGGCCTCCCTTTCATTCACCTTAGTTCTCTCCCTTTCATTTACTTTAGTTCCTGGTACACTTGAAGTGTCTTCTAGTCATCAGTGCCTTACAGGTTTTCAGAGGCCCAGGTAAAGTGTCACTTCTAGAGTGCCTGCTCTCATTGTCTGACCTTTCCCTCTTACCCATATGACATGACAAAGATGGCTAATGTATACTCACAGTGACATTTTGCAAACTGGAATGAAGCTGAAAGTTTCAGTTGAAATATATAAGAATCAGCTCTGCCTGTTTTAATGTCTGTCTCCCAATGTAGTCATCAAGTGTTTCACAAGTGCCTACTGTGTGCCAAATGTTTTTTTTTCCTACCACTATCACAGAGAAAATTCCCCTGTGCATAATAATAAAATTTAAACAAGCACAAACACAATAATAACATATGACAATGTGTTATGGGCAATAAGTAAGATGAAGGAAGAACAGTACAGAAAATATATTTGGTGATGCTGGGAAGAAGATAACTACAGAGTGATAAGGTAGGAGTTTTGAAAGAAATGGGATTTTTAAGGGCCAAAGATCAGCTATGTAAAGAACTATCTACAGTGGCCAGCTATGTACAAAAGCAACACTTTAGGCTGTTTGTTAGATTAAAGAGAGTCATAAATTTTATCCCACTAGGCACTCTTTCTTCTCTAACTTACTTCTCTGAATTGTTTTGACCAGTACAACACAATAGAAGACACTATCCAGATGCCTAAGGTTGGGCTATAGGAAATCTTCAGCTTCCTTTTTCATGTGTTTGAAACACATTTTCTTTGAACCTAACCTTGTTGTGAGAAGTTCAAGTCAGAATGTGTGGCCATGTGAGGACTGGGACGTCCTGGTTGATAGACTCAGGTGAGCTCAAATGATGTATAGTATCACCTGCAGTCACCTAATGAGCCATGTTAGAGAGGCAGCCTATCTGGACTGTCAGCTGGCTGCATTCCCAGAGAGCTCATGAAGAAGGAGAACCACCTCTCTGAGCCAGTACATCACAGAATCAAGACAGGGACTACATGACTTCTATTTAAGTCACTATATTTTGGGGTGGCTTAATGCTGTGATAAGAGGTCATTGGAAATAGGTGGCTAGAACAGCATGCATAAAAAACATACAAAAGAAATATTATATCATGTTCAGAGAAAAAATGAGGCTGCTTAACACAGATTTATAGTCTGTAAACATTGTCTAGCCTAGGTAAGTCGATGCTACGTAAGTGTGCATGGGAACCTGCACGAGCCTGGAAAGTTTCTTAGCATGACATTTCATTCATTCTTCAGTTCTTAACTACAGCCTATCTCCTTCTATGGCGTATTCTCTCTCTTTGCTATATACATGTAATTTTGATTTTGCTTATCTATTTTATGTTAATAATCCATGGGCTAAATTGTTGTGAATAAGTTAATTGCTTTTCATTCCAATCAGTTCTCCAGGTTCTTGATCCTCAACTTTTTCCTTCTATTCCTCTAACATAGTCCTGGGCTCAGGGGCCCAATTGCTACCACTACCAATTGAAGGACTCAAAGAATTCAACGATGTCATGCTCACACAGAAGCAATATTCAATGTATTTGGGTGTTAACTAGTTCCATTTAGGTTTTTCAGATACAGAGGATAGGAGAAAAATGCACGTGTGGATTCCGGAAATGTTTTCAGCTATCTAACTTTTAGCAGCCAATTAAATTTACCTTATAAACTTTAGATGATAAGTGACATAAGGGCTAGTGAGTCAAATAAAAACAATGGCTTCACACTTGACCTTTAGAAAGTATTCACAAGTGTATAAATGTGCAATGGTTCTACTTCATTAGGTTGCTCAGGGACACACTGACTAATGGTTGTTTCAGGAAAACGAGTCCTAAGCTAACAAGCAGGGATTTTAATAAGGGCTTCAGAAGTCTCAGAATTATCACCAAGGAAATTAGTGAACATTTTCTTACCAAGTAGGAAAAAAAAGGAATAGAACATGAAAGTTCCTTTGACCATTGAAATCCAGGTCTTTAGGCACACTTGTGATGTCCTGCAGGGTGTCCAGTTGAGAGTGCGGGCTTATAAGGAAATCATCCTGTGTGGTGCAGAATGAATCCAAAAAGGTTGGTTCATAATGATTTAAAAGGTTTATCACATTTTATCATATTTGTGTTCCCCCACCTTGTTGTAAAAAAAAATGAACAGATGTAGTTCAAAAACTCTCAGTTTAAGGTAGCTGTAGCCTGCCATGGATATCAGTGTAGCCACAGGATAATTAGAAAATATCAAAACCAAAGCTGGTAAAAAACATTCCTTTTTGTTTCAGCAACTTTCTTATGGGCCTGCAATACAAAGTGATACTGCATGAAGATGAAATTTAACCACTGATTAGATGAAATACTTATTTACTTACATTCATAATTTGATGGATACTCTTTTCATAAATGTTTAATCTTTAATAAAAATTAGAATGGATGACAAACATGGGCAAGACTTGCATCTTGTCATCAATAAGTATATGAACTAATGTACAAAGAGTGTCTGCTGTCAAGGCCTCTCTCTGTCTCGACTTCTCTCCCATAGAAGGGAAAACTACAGTTTTTAACATTAACAATAAAAATACATCCTTAAGAAAAGAATGGACTGCTGCGATAGCCTGTCATGGGTGCACAAAGCTGTCAATGGTTTGACTACCACTATTCATCTAAATTAAAAGACATATAGATAGGAAAGCCTGACTTAAAATTTTAAATCTGTGCCTCCTTTTCATTTGGTCTTCTTTATCTTTCCCACTAGAATCATTGTTGGTTTAGCAATCTTAGCTAATTCAGAGGGAGCTCAGTAGAAGACGAATGTCTGAATCCCTTAAGGGCCATTTGATGTTAATGCATTTCTTTTAGGATGCATCACATCTATACATTTAGAATGTGTCATTACCACTGTTTGCCACTGTCCTGCAAAATGCTCAATAAACAACATAATTTGATTTCAAATGACACCAAGGGCAAATGTATGCAGAACACTACTTTTGGAAACTCTAATTTTGACATAATATTAAATGAGCAGAATTTGAATTTGAACAGGAGACACTTGTGTTCCAAGGAGTCAAAATCAACATGAATGTATTTGGCTTTTATCTGATAGTATAGAAATATACTATCTCTCCTTTGCATCACCTACTCCCCTCTTTCTTTTGTTAACTTTATTGTGTGCTTTTGCACATGTTTGCCACACAGGGATGCAGCGCAGTAACTGTATGGAAAGTACAGAACTCAACCAACAGTCTTGTGTGCTCAGTCTTAGGCTGGCCCTGGCCAGCTGAGCTGCACACTTGAGTGAGGTCAGGCAGCACTCCCACATCAGGTGCTGAAGAAGGAGGAGTTGGGCAGGAAATTGCTTTCTATTGAATTGCTACTCCACAGAAGGTAGTGTAGGGCACTCCAAGCCAGCACTAAAATTATATCTTTTGTGTGTGCACAATGACGGTAAGGGTATATTCAAAGGACTAAAACATCTGTTCTTTTTGCTTCCCCTTTGCTATGTACAATGAATCTTTTCAATCCTTTTGCCTGTCTTCTCATTCCTTTTCTTTTCACAAGGTTCACAGAACTCTACACCAGATAGTCAAGTATAGTATAGGATGGATCTGTAAACATAAATTTCTGTATGAGCATATATGCTTAGAAACAGAGACAGACCTATGTTATGAGATAAATGACAACAAATTTCATTGCAAAGATAAGACTGTATATCCACACATAGGTATATTAGAACAGTTAGAGGAAGAAGAAACATCAAATGAAAGTTAAAAGGCAATGCTTTAGTAGATTATTGGGAGAGGATGATTTAAGGCAGAGCTCATTGAAATTCTTTCCCCTAACTTCTTAATTTTTTTTTTCACCAAAAGCATATGAACTTATGGTAATTGTGTGGCAGTTTTGTAAGTAATGATTGAGACTTTTTTTCTGGCTAAATAGCCAGAACTAATTAGACTCTAAATTGGACAATATCAAATCCTACATTAACTCTTCTGTGACTCTAAAAAGACTGAAGTTTATGAGTTTTCAGACCACAAAGACTGTTTCTCAGTTACTTTTCTCTCGTTGCTGGGACAAATACCCAACACAAAAAATGAAGGAATGAAAGGTTTATTTAGCTCCCAGTTACTGAAAGTTTCAGTCTATACTCAGCTGGCTCCAAGGCAGACTGGCACATGGCAGAGGGCAACAGTTCATGATGGTAAAAAACAGCAAGAGCAAAAGGCAGGAGGAGTAACAGCAACAATGGCAACAGAGAGCAAATCTATCTCTCTGTCTCTCTTATGTTACATTCAGGCTATCTGCCCCAGGCTGGGTGTAGCACTCATACCCATAATCCCAGCAGTACTCAGACCCATAATCCCAGCCTTGGATCATGAATTAATCACAAACTGTAGAATTGTGCCTCAATGAATGCATTAGGCTTTTGGGGGACAAAACAACCAAACCATAACACACTACACTGCTTCCACAATATACTTTGTTGTTTCAAGAAAACTGTAGACATTTTTCAGTTTATTTTATAGGAAGCAAAAACTACTAACTTACCTCTTGGGAAGAGTTTAGTCATTGGGAAGACCTAGCTCGGTAACCATGGTCAGTTCATGTAACTGTGACAGGTAGATGCCACTTCATTTATAATTATTTAAAACAGAGGATTAGGGGACATACTTATGAGAATCTCCCTATTATTTCTTTTTTCAGAGTTATTTCCTTTATTAAGCTTTTATTGCAGGCTAATCTTTGAAGAAACTATTACTCAATAGCTAATAATACAAATATTCCTAAATTCAAAAACAGAACTATTCAGTGACCAATTATTCACTATTTGACAACTGAGGTGCACTAATAACAGCCAGGAGTGTTTTCCCATAAAACTGTAAGCACAATGTAGCAGGTCTAGAAGGCCAGAATTCTATCCTTAGTGATGAAGCTCACCATCTGCTCACCATTATGGAAGCATGCTGGAATAAACAATTTTTCCCGACATCCTCTGAAGAACAGGTGGTCATCCTTTCACTCACATACAGGTTTTTGGTTTATAAATTGCAACCAAAATGATTCCACAGTATTGTTTTCTGTACCTTTTTCCTGAAGGCTTAAAAAAGTGTATCAATTCTCTTAAAATTGGTGCTTTTGAAAGCTGTATGAGAAAGTTAAATTCTCAAGGACAGAAATCTTATGTCCCACTACACTGATGAAAATGGTTATTATGTCTTTTTTGGCGGAACTGGGGATTGAACTCAGGCCCTTGCACTTGCCAGGGAAGCACTTACTCTACTGAGCCATCTCCCCAGCCCCGAAAATGGTTATTATTCCTAATAGTATTTAAGTGAAAATATTTTGATCATCTATGTGGTGTACCATGTTCTCTGCAAATAATGATCATTTGACTTCTTTCTCTTCAATTCATATTACTTCTCATATTTTTCTCTTGTCTGATTGCTATAGCTAATGTCTCTAGTACTGTGTTGAATAGAATAGGTAATCAGGGAAATCCTTGTCTTTTTCCTGATTTGAAAGAGAAAGCTTTCAATTTTTTCTCAATTTATGTTGATGTTGACTGTTGTTTGTCATGAATGGCTTTTATCACATTCAGGTAAGGTCATTATGTACCTATTATCTTTAGAGTTTTTATTACAAATGAGTGTTGTATTTTGTCAAAAGCTTTTGTGTATCTATTGATATGATCATGAGATTTTTGTGCTTGCTTCTGTTTATGTGCTGTGACCCGAGCCACCAGCAGTATCCTGAGAAGGGGTGATGGAAAAGTAAGAAAAGGTACAGGCATGCACTAAAAGGACAGCTGAGGTTGGGTGGGACCTGACCTCTCTGATGGAGAGGCAGTAACAACCCAGCATGACCTACATCCTTATTTATACACTGAAAGGGGGAAGTGTGTGATAAGACCCACAATACAAGGCCTCAGTGTTTTGCTGAGAACACTGAAAGTGAAACAGTCTCTCAATTCTCTGTGCTGTCATTAATAGGCAGGACACCAAGGCCAGACCTATGCTGGAGTGCCTTTAATGTGGTTGCAACAACTTGTTTACAGGGCTCTTCTCTGGAGCTCCATATTCTGGGAGATGGGCTTCTGCTAGCCCAGAATATGTGGTTGATATCTAGGAAGCCTTTTTAAATTTTTTAGCCACAAGCTGTGGGTGCTGGTGTTTTGCACTGATTAAGGCTCAAAAACAGTGAGCTGTGGCTGTCCAATGGACTCCAGGACCAAGGTGCAGTCATCACTGGTGCCCCAAGCCACGCTGCATGGCCCATTTCCAGCTGCAGCTGACACAATGCAAAGCAGTCACTTGTTTTTTCCTACCTACCTTGTCTGGGCCAAGCCCCAGGCTTAGCGGAGCTCTTTGGTTCTTGCCTTGGTTTGTACCTATTGGCCCTATTTCTGCCTACACTTGGGAGTTCTGTGAGAAGTGATGAAAAGAATAGAAAACAGCCTTTTCCCTGGCAAATGACAATTTAAAAGTCTGCAGGGTTCTAGATAGATCAGTTCTGGTCTTTTTTTTTTTTTTTACCATAGTTCTGCTCAGAGCTATTCTTCACCCTCCTCACAAGTATATAAATTTGTAGGTTTCTCTTTTGGAAACAAACACACAAATAAACAAACTCAATAAATTGAGCAAGCTGTGCTGTCATAGTAGGCATTCCTCTAACTTTAAACAAAGATCCTGAATTCTCTACTGTTTTATACCCAGTGATTACTCAGTGCACTGCATGCCTTAGTCCTGTTGCTTACATTCCAGAGTGTCTCCCCTCAGCTTTCTGAGTTTTCCCAGCAGGCCCAAGGCTAAGTACAATCTACCGCAAGCCTTGAGGTCAGTGGGGTCCTGAGAGGGTCCAATGGGAGATTGAGAAAAAAACTATAGGCATATGCTAAATGGAAAGCCAGGCCTGGGTGAGGCCTGAGCTCTCTGATGGGGCATGGTTGGCTGCTTTATTTATATACTGTAAAAAGGGAGCAAATGCCTGACAGGGCTGAAAATGTGAAGTCACAGTGTTCTGCTGAGAACACTGAAAGGAAAACATTTTTAGAGCTATCTGTGTGATAGTTAAAAATCAAAAATAAAAACAAAGCACCAACGTCAGACACCTTCTGGAATGGGTTTCCTCTGGCCCCATTAATGTTCACATGACTCTTCTCTAGAGCTCCCTGTTCTCAGAGCTGGCCCCAAATGCTCTCCTCTGGTCCCAAATGTGTGGTGGAGCTCCAGTTCTGCCACTCCACAAAATCTGTGGCATATTATATTCATCAATTTGTACATCTTGAATTAATTTAGCAACCCTGGACTGATTCCTACTTGGTCATGATGGCTGTTCCTTTTGATCACGTGTTGTGTTCTATTTGCCAATATCTTATTGAGAATTTTTGCATCCAAGATCATCAAGGAGATTGGCCTGCAGTTTTCTTTTTTGACTGGTCTCTGGTTTGGGGATTAAAGTGATGCTGGATTCCAGAAAAGAGTTTGGCAGTACTCCCCGCCTTGCCATTTCTTTGAGGAATAGTGGTGATATACTGTCCTTAAGGCTTTTGTGGAATTCAGGAGTGAATCACTCAAGTTCTGAGCTTTTTCTAGTTAGTAGGATTTTTTTCATTGTCTCAATTTTACTATTTGCTACAGGATTATTCAAACTTTTTATATCTTCTTCATTTAATTTTGATAACTTGAATGAGTCTGTAAATCTGTCCATTTCTTCAAGATTTTCTAATTTATTAGAATACATTTTTTAAGTAACTATGTTCTGAATTTCAAGTATCCATTGTGATATCAGGTTTTTTTCATCTCTAATTGCATTGGTGTGATTTTTTTCTCATTTCTTTTGGTCAGTTTGGCTAAGGTTTCATATATTTGTTTTTGTTTGTTTGTTTGTTTGTTTGTTTGTTTTCAAAAACCAGCTCTTCAATTCATTGTTTCTTTAACAGAGGCTGGGGAGATGGCTCAGTAGAATAAGCATTTGCCTGGAAAGTACAAGGACCTGAGTTCAATCTCTGGTTCAAAAAAACAAAATCAATAGTATTCATGTACAGAAATAATGAATGCACAAAGAAAGAATTATGAAAAAATGCCATTCACAATATCACCAATGTCTAGAAGGTAACCTAAGTAAGGAAGCAAAAAGACCTCCGTGATGAAACTATAATCTAAGAAAGGATATTGAAGAGGACATTAGAAAATGGAAAAGTATCCCTTGTTCCTCTATAGACAGAAATAATATTGTCCAAATGGCCATAATCTTTAATTTTTCATGGTTTGTGGCTTTCTCCCTTTCTCTTTAAACTAGCTTCAAGAAGTTTATTTCATCAAATAGAAATATTAAACAATAATTTATATTTTACTGTGTTTTGTATTTTAAGTAATTTATAAAAGCCTTAAAACAATTTTCAGCAATGAAGTTGAAAGCACAGGGTAAATTGATAATACATATAAATCTTAAATACAAATATGAAAATTAATTACATGTATTAAATAACTATATTCTTTTCACAGCATTTTTGAAACACATATACAATGGAACATCTGACAAAATTTCTAGACCTCTCGATTCAGAATAGTTGTATCAACCTTAAATTCAAAATTTATGTTTCCTGTGACAATTCACTTCGTGATTTCTTTTGTCCTAATTATACATTCAATTATCATAGAAATATTTTCATATACTCTTTGTTTCTCTATTAAACTGCAGAAGATAGAAAGGGTTCTGATTTCTTTCATTGCTGTGTATACCAAGAAGCTCCAGATTGGTTGTAATTTTTTTTTCTAATTTATACTAGACTACTTTAAAAAATCATAATTCTATTTAAGTACAAAAGCAAATAATCCAATAAAGGAAATAATCCATAATGTGAATAAACTTTTTACCAACATCAACTATTCTTATCAAATACTTTTAGTGTTCTTAGAATATTCTCCATGAAATAAAAAATTTATATTTTCACTATACACTTCCTTTCCTTCTCTTGAGTTTTACTTTCTGCTGAGAATTCAAGTTTGTGAATTTTCTGCCTTGAGCTCATCGTGTATTCTCTTCAATACTTAACGAATGAAGCACCCAGCCAATAATTACTACCCCTGCCAGCAGAAATCAGGACTTTATTTCTTCATGTCTGAGTAATTGTAAGGACAGCTGCAGATCTGTGTTTCATCTTGAACAACAATGCATATTGTATGATACTAGTATAATTGAACTGTACAATAGAATGTTTTTGAAATGTCTGAAAGTACAGACTTCAGAATTTTTAATAGGTAGCAGCATTAATTTTTCCAATTTGGTCTTAGACATTAGGATCTTCAAAAGGGATAAGCAAGTTCTTATTGACAGGCACATAGTGCAATCCCCTCCCCCATAAGTATGTAATACTTTAAGACAAAACTCTTCTGTGTATTTGGTACAGGGTCTCATCATTCAGCTCAGACTCAATGATTCTCCTGCTTTCAGTCTCCCTAGTGTAGGGATTACAGGCATGCGCCACCACACCCAGTCTCCAGCTCAGCACACCAGGGGGCAGGGCTGGCATAGCATGTGGTGCCAGGGATTGAACCCAGGTCCCTGTGCTTGCCTAAGGAGGTGGTTAGTCCAATGAATTATCTTCCCAGCCCTAAGAAAAGACTTTTCTTGCACAGACTAACATGAAAAAGTTAGAGATAATCACAGCCTATTTATACGAATTTCAGAAACAACATAAAAATAACCAGTTTATCTGTCTCTCTGTGACTGACACTAATAAAAATATTCCTATATCAAAAGGCTATGTATTAATATTAGGAGACTGGAATAATTTAAATTGATCCATAGAGAGGTTATGAAAGAACTTCTTTTTTGACATTTAACTACTTAAAAGTTCCTGCCTCAATAGACTGCCTGATACATTAAATTGTTTGTCAGAATGAAACACATCAGTGTTAGCTCCTTTGGATAAGATTAGTCCTTCTTTCATTCGTCTCCATCATGTTTTTGTAAGAAAGCCAAAGAAAATGCTAAGCACTCAAATCAGTCATCAAAAGTGAAAAATCTCTAGTATGAATCACATCGTTCAGTATCATCAAGAATCTTACATATATATCATACATAAAATATTTTTATTTTGTGAGTCAAATATAGAGAAGGGAATGAGCCTTCATTCAGAGTAGGAAAGTGCCAAGTGCTTTATAAACATGCTTTTAAATTAGGATTTCATCCCATTATCGTCACCATGATAGCCTGTGAGCTTCACACAATGCTTTCTACATAGAGAAGACGGTTATGTCTAAAAATTCCATCTCCTCCCCTTTCTGTGATAAAGATTTGTTTTCAACACCATCAATAGCTGAAGCGATGCTCATCTGTAACCATCTGTTCTTATCATAAAACAGTAGATTTTGGCAGAATTTTCAGCACTGAGCTTATCAAAACAGGAGAACACCTGTTTGATCTTTACCAAGTCGGGTTCTGTGGATGATTGAGCAGGGTTGGCAGGTCACACATAGTTAAAGAAGGGTTTCATAATTTCTTTTAGAAATGAAACATAAAAAATGAATTCACCTTTCAGTTTGTTATTCATTAACTGTTAGGAAAAGATAACTACTCTTAAAACTGCAATTATTATTGAAACATTTCTGTTCAAGCTGGAAAAATACACAAATACACTTGCCCACTATAGTAGTTGATAAGTTGTGTCCACTTGGCCGGACCTGATCTGTGCAGCTCTGGGCTGCGGAGGGCCCGCCCCGGAGTGACTCAGCACAAAGTGCATCTCAAGGAGCCAAGGAAGGCTTTTCTCTGGCTGCCTGCCCCCTTCCTTGGAGAAGTCGGGGCTTCATCAAGCCGCTTTGGAGGAGCTTGATCATGGCAGAGCAGCTGTCTTCGCAGTCAGCGTGGAAGGAAGAGAGAGGCCTGATGGACGCCGCAGCTGCTGCTCCTCCTCTGCTCTTCCTTATTTTCTGCCTCCATGAACTGTTGCCTATTGCCTTGGAGCCAGCGGGGTAAGGACTGAAACCTCCGCAGACTGTGAGCTAAATAAGCCTTTCCCTCCTTCATTTTGAGTGTCAGGTATTTTGTCCCAGCAACAATGAAAAGTAGCCAAAACACCCACCCACACACTAGAAGTTGTTAGTTGTTATCGTCTATTAATATTTATTCAAACAATGGGTGTACACAATGCGTACTCAATATGTGTGTGCATAGTGAATTAATCAAACTATGCTTTATTCTCATGAATATAATTTGGACAAATATATCCATTTTACAGATGAATGATAAGGAGGCTAAAATAATTTGCAAGGCTACAACTCCGAGGGCTTCTTTCCTTTTTAGGTTTTTTTTTTTTTTTTTTTTTTTTTTTTTTTTCTGGGTCTAACTACACACTGCGAACACGTAGTGGCCCTACTGTTGCCAGCTCCCCAGCTTTGGGATTACAGGTGTGCACCACATCGGTGGCTGGCT
>NW_004524840.1:1342799-1344364 GCF_000260255.1 Octodon degus
TGTGTGCATAGTGAATTAATCAAACTATGCTTTATTCTCATGAATATAATTTGGACAAATATATCCATTTTACAGATGAATGATAAGGAGGCTAATATAATTTGCAAGGCTACAACTCCAAGGGCTACTTTTTTTTTTTGGTTTTTTTTTTTTTTTTTTTTTTTAATTTTGTGCTGGGTCTTACTACACACCTCGAACTCATAGTGATCCTACTGTTTCCACCTCCCCAGCTTTGGGATTACAGGTGTGCACCACATCGGTGGCTGGCTCAGCCCCGCTCACCTGGGCTGACACAGCAGGCGATGCCAGGGGCCGAACCGAGGCTGCTGTGCTTGCCTAAGCAGGCGCTTAATCCGCTGAGCTATTTCTCTGGTCCTCTGAGTGATTCTTTCTCATTCTTGTTCTCACGGCTTTCCATTAGGAAATGTGAGTAACTAGAACTCAGATGTATTTTCTCCATTAACCTCTGGTAGATAACACAAAGAATAGAACTCCCAAAGCCTGAGCTATTGGTTTGGAAAACAGGACAGCAGAAGTGATTTTAAATAGCTTTGGAGGCAGAAAGCAGCATATTTGAGAATCGATGGGAGGCGAGGTAAGAAGGTAACATTTGGATTCTTGGACCAGGGCCCTTCTTTAGAGTGGTATCAAAGACAAGCAATCAGGGGAGATGTCTCTATTTATATGGAGGGAGGAGTAATTGGTAGGGAGATTTGAAACCGACAATTAGGAGCTTGGATTTGAGACAAAGTAGAATTAGGGAAACGATTGATGTGATTAAAACAGCAGTGGTGATGAGTGCTGCCACTGGGTGAAGAATAGGCTGGCATGCTTGGAGCATCTGGCTGCCTGGAAGCTGGCAGAGGGAGCCCAGCCTGGAGAAGCCGCGCAGAGCAGTGGACAGAGCCGAGATGAGACACGCTGTTGAGATGCAATCCGCAGGCTTCAGCAGTGCTCTCTGCCTGCACTGGCCTTCAGAGACTCAGGATGAGTGATGACTCAGATTGCCTCTGGTCTTTTACCTCAAAACATATTCTTCTCAGTGACATTTAGTATAACATATTAGGACCAGAACTGAACTAAAATATTTTTTCTTTCATTTTGTTGCTGAAGCACCTTTGAAGCAAAGACAAATTTCTGATGTGATTTCGAAAGTTAAAAATAACTTTTATCATGATATAATTTACAACCACGTCTTTAAAATATGCTGAAACAAGGTAATTGTTGAAATTGCGTGGAAAGGTTATCTTGTCTCATTTGGATGCTTCATCAGATGTCTCATTTTTCAACCAAAGAAATTGCAACGTCTTTCTTTCAACACAAACTATGGAGCGAGATTCATTGAAATTAGAATCCTGACTTCCTGTTAGCTATCTGGGTAACTTTAGAAAAGTGCTTTGTTTTCTTTATGAAATAGAGACAAATGTGATAAAGTGGACATCATACAAATGTAGTACAAATGAAGCATTCTTTTGCACATCACTGTAGTATAGCAGTTGTGGGCATATGCTCTACTCTGGAGCCATACTGCTTGAGAGGTAAGCTTTAATACCCAGCCCATCATT
>NW_004524840.1:1344474-1355066 GCF_000260255.1 Octodon degus
TATATGGATTGTTAAATGAGAAAAGATATGAGTGTTTCACTTAATTAAACCTCAAGAAAATAGTAATGGATAAAAGCTAGCTTTACTTTCAGTGTTAGGGTCATCATTCACCCTGCATTTGTTCAGCAGTTCCTTATATATTGGCTACTGCATTCGAGAGAGGCTGTTCAGAGATTAAAACACATAGTTCCTTCTCTCAAAAGTTCAGAATCTTGGAGAAGACATAAAGCAAATAATAATGACCGTTGAGCACAGGTACCGAGAGGGAGGTCCCACAGCCTTTGTTGGAGCTGTAAAAGCTTTGAGTGTACCAGGAACTTGTTACTGAATATGAATCACTTCAGGTGAGACTTGAGCTATGAAGCAGATTTGTTAGCAGACCATGGAGTAAGGTGAAGGCAGTTGTGTGTATTGGGAGCAGAGATTAAATCACGAGAACAGAAAATACTTGTTTGGAGTCAGATAAGATCCAAAGACCTTTGCTTATTTTCTGTGGTTGGTGGTAGGTTATACATGTGGAATAGTGAGAGACAGAACTCAATAGGAAGATGGTGGATTGATGAAAAGGGATCCTGTGAATTGCATTGCTCAATTATGTATACCTCATCATGGAGACAATGTGATTCAGTTAGAGTTCCAATCCAATAAATGATCTGATTAGTTTCTCTTGATAAACCTAACAGAGGTCCGCAGGGTTCAGTTCTGTTTAAGTGCCCATTTCTGCCCCACAGTCACCTGTTGACATGGCTGATTTCCTTTCTTCTACCAGATGGCGAATTCCTGAGGGTAGCCATCTATTTGTTTATTCATTTTTAACATCTTGAGGACGCCAAAAAAGAAATGGCAACAGTTCCCAGCTCTGATAGACAAAGATATATTTCAAGATTATTGTGGATACCTATATTCCTTCCCCATTATTACTGGGCTAATCTGTTCTTAATCCATGTGAATTGCTAAAGGTCAAATACTGATAGTGGAAGAGGACATGGGTTCAAGAGACACTGAAATATTGAAATTAATGAGTATTGGAGTTGGAGATTGACTGACTTTGTGATTTCAAGATCTTGAGATTTCAAGAATCAATATCCTTGCATTTTCAAGTTTGATCAACTCAGAGGATGACAACATTCCCTGAAAATGAATGCCTAGGATTAAGCAAACATACAAGAGTAAATTCACTGATGTGAATTACTTTTGGGCATATCTAGTTTAAAGAACCATGGGTCAAATGAAACAAGCTCTAGGAAACATGATCTTACCCAGCATGTTTTTTTCTTTCTTTTTTTTTTTTAACTCAGTCAATTCTATTTTATAATAACTTTTTTTTTGAGACAAGAAGAGAACTTTTAGAATGTTACAACAGTTTGTACATATTTAATTGATTGTTAAAGGTTACAAAACCAAAATTTCCAGTCTTCTTGGTCATTTTTCTGGAATGTGCTTAAGCCCATTTATCTCTGAAAAAGTACAAGCTGAACAATAATTGCTTCAAGAAACTTTTTTTTTTTTGTATTTTAGGGAAGGGTCTACAGGGTGTTCAGTGTCTCACTACTAGATTGGACTCCTAGTGATCTGCTTGTTTACAACCTCCCAAGAGCTGGGATTATAGGCATGTGCCACCACTCCCAGTTTCAATTGCTGTCTCAGCACACCCCAGGAGGGTGACTGGCATTGGCAGGCCCAGGAATTGAGCCCCTGGCCCCTGCGCCTGCTTGTAGGTGCTTTAATCCACTGAGCTATTTGGCTGGCCCTTCAAAAAACCTTTAAGTGAGCCTTTCTAGATTTCATGAACACTCTTAACATTTTGATTCATTTGCCTGTATCATATTTCCAGCATATTAAGGTAATTGTATTCATCTTCCTTTAATATATGAGGTGTGACAAAATGCCTGGTGAATGTCACACTAAAAGACACATGACCACATTACCACACAAAGCATTCCCCCTCACTTATTCTATCATTTCTACTACTTCCTAAAGCAGTATCTTTTATGAATGTGTTCATAAACTATAATTTAAAATGACTGACAATACAGGTTTAAATTAATATTACAAAGCTACTGTGATAAAAGCTGCATAGTAGAGACACAAAACATACATGATGATTTAGTGGAACAGAATAGAGGATGCAGAAACAATTCCAAGGGGAAAGATAGTTTCCTTAGTAAATGGTGTTGGGAAAACTGGCATTCCATATGTAGAAGATTCAATATAGACAAATTTCTCTCTCTAAACTAAATTAAACTAAAATCAAGGTGGATCAAAAAACTACATATTAAACCAGAAATACTTAATATGTTGGAGGAAAAGACAGGAAAACGTCTTGCAGTCATAGGTATAGATAAGGAGTTTCTGAGCAAATACTTCTGGAATCAACAAATGGGACCATATTAAATCAAAAGTCTGTGCACCCACAAAAGACCCAAAACTGTCAATAGCAACAACAATAAAACAACCGACACAGAGAAAAGACAAATTTCAGAATGGGAGCGGTTTTTCCAGTGGGTCCTCAGAGACTCAACATATCTAAAGGATATAAAGAACTAAAAAATTAGACCCTTCCAAACCAAAAGACCCAATAAAAAACTGGGAAAGTGAAATGTGTAGATACTTCATAGAAATATAAATCTTCAATAATAATATGAAGGAATGCTCAATTATACTGGAAAATGGAGAAATATAAAATTAAAACAACACTGAAATTTCATCTTGTTCTAGAAAGAATGGCCATCATTAAGAAATCAGATAGTAACAAATGTTAGAGAAACTGCAGAGAAAAAGGAGCCTTTGTACACTGCTGGTGGGAATGTAAACTAGTAAAGCTGCTATGGAAATCTGTATGGAGGTTCCTCATAAAATAAAAATTAGAGACTGTATTTGACTCAGCTAATCCCCTTCTAGGTGTTTTCCCAAAAGAATTAAAGTATTAGAGTTATACACACATGCCCATATTTTAGCAGCACAATTCATGATAGTTATGCCTTGGAAGCAGCCTATATATCTATCAGAGATGAATGGAAAATGAAATGTTTACACACCATGGAATATCACTATACTATAGATAAACTTGAGTCTTTACAAGAAAATGGATACCCCTTGAGACCATAAAGTGATGTCAAATAAATCTGGCACACACTCATAAATATATTGCTTTGGTTATGTGAGACACAGTAAAAAATAAAGAACAAGACAAAAGTTAGATAATAGGAAGTAGGGAGCCAGACTGTTCTCAAAGGGGAAGGGAAAGGAAGAGGTAGAGGGTGGGGAATGGAAAGGTAATAATAAGGGGTGAAAGAAAGGAATTGGGAGACTATGCCCATGCACCAGCTCTACGAGGAATGTAAGCACTGTGGACAATCCAAGAAGGGGCTCAAGAGATAAGTGGAGGAGACAGAGAGAGGGAAGGGAAAATTGATGAAAGAAAAAATTAAGATGGGTTACATGCATGCACTAACTTCCCACAAGGAATGTAAGCATCATTTCCTACATATCTGTACATAGCAATAACCTACAATTGCACAAAGGCAAGGCAGGCCTGTAAAACATTACAAGGCGCCCTATGCCTTTTTCACTGGAGCTGACCCCATTTGACTTCTGGCTCTTCTCTGAAGTCAAACTAACCAAAAACAGTAAATATTCTGAATGGATTCAGAACATTGAGTCAGACAGAACAATGCAGCTGGACACAGGAGGATTTCCAGAACTGTTTCTGTGGTAGGAAGGATGGGATAACGTTTCTAGTGAGGACAAATAGTTTCAGGGGATTAATAGAGATGTGTCTTTTTAAAAAACTCTACACATTCACTGTATCATTCCACCACAGAGCATATGTAAAGTAGTATCATGATTTATGTCATGATTTTGAAATCAGGAAAGTAAGTTCTTAAATTCACCACTTTGCAGCTTAAGTGAATGACCTGGAGCAAACCGATTGCCTGGCTTCCCTCGTTTTTCTCCTGTGTTCAACTCAAAGTCAGCACCCTCCGCAGATGGCCGGTTACTCTCTTGGCTGTGCGTCACACCCCGCATATGCTCCCACTGCTTCTCCATGCTTTCTCTGTCCAGCCACACTGATCTCCACACCCTCCAGGGAGCATCCTGGCCATCCTCCTTCTCCTGGAGGTTTCTTCCCCAGCTCTCTGCATGCTGAGCTGCCTCACCTTCCTCAAACATTTTCATGAGTCATCCTGCAACTCAGCTGTTTGTGACAATGCTATGCTGCTGCTTCTTGCTTGGAACTCTGGCATGCATGTTCTCCACAGCTGCAAGGCAATACATGTCGAAGGAAAGTTGTTCCCTCGAAGAGAAATATGTAAGAAAGGTTCCCCTTATAGTATGTGTTATTGCTTTTGATGTAGTTTTGACATTTGAAATGCAATTAAAAATTCAATTTCTCGTGAGATCTTTCCTGGCTATCCTAGGTAAAATTTCATTTTCACATTGTAATATTTCATATCTCCTTTGTCTGCTTTATTTTTCTCCTTAGCATTTATTACAATCTAATATGCTATATATTTTACTTATTTATGTTTGTGTGCCCAACAGAAAAATAAACTCTTTGAAGACGGAGAATTTTGAATGAATCAGTGAATCACTCATTCGCTGCTATGTCCCTTGACTCCTAGAATAATGCCCAGAATATAGCAGGCACCAAAAAATGTACTTCTGAGGGATGAATTGCATAACACATTGTCTAGTATATACCAAATACCCAGAAATTAGTAGCTCTCAATGTCATGAATTTTGTTAATATTTACAGGAATTTATTTTGCAGGCAGGATTTTCCTATATAGTGCAAGCTGACCTTGAGCTCACTGTGTACTCCAGGCTGGCTTCAAAATCATGACGATCCTCCTGCCTCAGCCACCCAAGTACTGGGATCATAGGCATGGGCCACCATGCCCAGCTTTCAGGATCTTTAGAAATCAGGAAATACACTGTGTTCATTATCTTATTTCTTCTTTATTAATACATGTCCAGGAAATGAATTATGGAATGAACTGGCCAACTAAACTAATAGGTAACTACTGGGATTACCACTGATGATGAGACTGCTGCCTGAGATGAGAAGCACTGAACCAGAAATGGGCTAGGAAACAGGCTCTGGGCAGCAGAGCTCCTGAACCTTGGGGCAGCCCCATGCACAAATCCCTTCACCTCTAATGAAGAGTCATCACCAAGTGTAGTTTGTAGCTCTTGCAGTCTGAAGCCTTGAGTAGCTAAGCAGAAGTCAACGGAAAAATCTTTCATCTCCCTAATTTCTATCAAAATTAAGTTCCCTTATGATGAATGAGAAATGGATTTAAAACCCCCAGGTAGCACCACAGTTCTTTTTTTCACGTAGACATGTCAACACCTGCGTGAGTTCAAAAGGCACATACACAATTTTTAACTGAAAAATCTCTATAGTCTGCCATCCTTTTGTCTTAGTGATTTGTGACATGTGTGAAGATATTTCCAAAGTGTTATTTAATGCCTTACAAAGGGGAAGTGTGTCAGTCAAAACTAGGCTTAGCCAGTCTGAGTGTCCAACATACCAACAGGCAGCATGCAAGCCAAGTTTAAGTTACAAACAACTATTGAGCCTGACAGTAAAACATGCCTGAAGAGAAACTGACATGAGATGAACCTGGCATTGAAATATTATTTTAAAATCTTGAAAAGCATGCTGGAGAACTCTATTATGTGACCAAGGGGAACTGGAGAGATGAAAAGAATTGGCAGTGATTGTTCTCTCAGACATGTGTTTTCCTGCATGGGTCAGGCTGACTTCTGCATGCAGTTAGTTACTGTGGGCTCTCATTTGTGTCATGAAATCAATTCTAGTCATGATTTAGTTTAAGTTTCATAAAGTTTTGTATTTGTGTCAAAGTCAAAATAAATAAATCTGACCTGCATGTGTAATCATAGTATTGTCTCTAGTGTTAAGACCCTAAAAGAATAAATAAAATCTGAAAAGCACAATAGATACTGTGAAAGGGAAAGAAACTGTTCAAAGGGAAGGAACAATTGGGATTATGGAGAGGAGAAAAGAATGAAAAAAGGAAGGGAAAAACAAATATGTATATACACAGGATAGCTTGGATAAATGTACTGCTAATTTCTACTGGTCTATTTAAATGAGTCTTTTAATTTAATTTAATTTAATTTATATTTGGCCAGCTCAGCTCACCCTAAGGGTAGGGCTGGAGCAGCATATGGTGGTGGGGATTGAACCTTGGTCCCCCGAGCCTGCTAAACTTGCCTAAGCAGGTGCTTTCGACCACTGCGGTATCTTGCCATCCCTGAAAGGAACTATTAATGCTTATTTTTTTCTTCTTTTTAATTTTTTGACCAATTTTGCATGCTTATATCTGTAATCTGAACAACAAATTTAAAAAATGCATTATAACAAATATTGTTAAATTCCTATCATCTTATTTAGCAAAATTCTGTACTATTTCTATTTATTTTCACTATTTTTTGCTCATTTTAAATAATCAGAAATTTTAAAAAACAAATTTTATTTATTTATTTATTTATTTATTTATTTATTGTATTTTGAGGGAAGAATCTACAGGGTGTTCAGGGTCTCACTAATAGATTGGACTCATAGTGATTCTCCTGTTTACAGTCTCTCAAGAGCTGGGATTACAGTTGTGTGCCACCATGCCCAATCTCAATTGCAGTCTCAGTGTACCCTGGGGGCAGGGCCAGCACAGCAGGCCCAGGGATTGAACCTCTGGCCCCTGCGTGCAGGTGCTTTGATCCCCTGAGCTATTTGGCTGGCCCTTAAAAAGCAGATTTTTAGAAGTACCAACAGTGATCTAAGTCCAGGTAATAAAATAAAAATCTGAAAAAATCTTTTAACCCAGGACAACTGAATTGAATTGATAGGGTGTTTTAAGAACTCTGGGTTAGAATCAGACTCTGTAATGTGAAGAAGTTATGCAATCTCTTATTTTTTAAAGATCTTTTAGCTATAAAACACCAGCACAATGATTCTCATTCCACTGTACCTACTATTTTGCTGAATTCATGCACCTACAATATTTACATGGCAATGGAATACCCATCTCTGACAAAACTAAACAAAAAAAGGGAGATACAAATGAAAGAGCAATTTGTATCTTTATATACAAAATAGGACAGATATACAGCTACTTTCTCTTAATTCAATGAGAAGAAAGATTTGTACTAATAGTGTTTGGACAGGGTATCACATCTGTATCTTATAATATGAATAACCACTACAAAGGCCACAATATGTATTGTATTAATTATTAAAACTGTCCTACTAATCAGTTTTGAAACTGTCTCATTGCTATTTGTTTCTCAATAAAATTAATAAAAAAGATATTGAGTAAAGTACATAGAAGAAAATAGGCAAAACTCATTTTTACATATATTTAAATAAAACACATATTTTTTTAAAGCTCTCACATATTTTATCCTATAGGATGCAACAATTATGTAAAGCAGGAGTATGAATGTTAGCAGTTGTATTTCATAGATAAAACTGTTTCCAAATGATTAGATAACTTTTCTTTGTCACTAAAATGAATTTAAATTAACATCTTCTGATGTTTGCATCTTTTATTCATTTATTTTTTTTTTTTTTTGTGGCTGGCTCAGCCTGCCCTGGGGGTGGAGCTGGTGCAGCATGTGGTGCCAGGGATAGAACCACAGTCCCTGCGCTTGCCTAAGCTTGCCTAAGCAGGTACTTTAGATCACTGAACTATCTCGCTGGCCAGTGATTTTTGCCTCTTCTGATTCTTGGTTTTCTTGTTGTTCTTCTTAATGCTACTACTCACAGACACTATGATAATCTACTCTTGGGTGACTATCATCATGATATTCGTAGAATTGTTTTACTTTCATTCTTATTAAACTCTAATTACACATTTATTTCAGATATTGCAAGAGCATATCCTCTGTGATAGACACTATTCTTCCAACCGTAAATAGCAGAAGAAAAGTTTTTGCCCCGTGAAGTTGATTTGGTCAGGGAATGGATTAATTCATTTAACCAACATTCATGAGGAGCATCATGCCCTAGAGGGTCGGCCAGATAGCTCAGCAGATTAAAGTGCCTGTTTAGGCAGATGCAGGGGTCAAGGGTTCGAACCCCAGCATGCCTTGACAGCCAGCCACTGGGGCACACTGAGATGGGTATTGAGGCTGGGCGTGGTGGCACACACCTGTAATCCCAGCGCTTGGGAGTCTGAACACAGGAGGATCACTATGAGTCAAATCTTCATAGCGAGACCCTATAGACCCTTTCAACCCTGTGCTAAATACAAAAAAAGTAGTGAGATCAACCCTGTAAATCCTGTAAACCCTGTCCTAAATACATTAAAAAAGAAGAAAAGAAAAGTATTATTACCTAGATGCAGCCTAGAAACTAAAGATGCAAGAAGCCTTTGTCCTAACATTAGGGTTGAGGAAGTATACCAGGAAAGCTTGAATGAAGAGAAAATAAATTTTGAACTCTAAAGGTACAGTAATTTGGGACAGAAGTTGGTTCAGCCCTAGTATGTCCCAAAAACTTCCCCATGATGCTGAACAGTAGGTTTTACCTTGAAGCATGAGGACAATAGAGTTACCTGAGATCTGTGTGGAGGGGCACGCCTGGAGAAGAAATTCTGTTGCTCTAAAAATTAACATTTGCCTTAATATCTGCAAAAGAATCACACACTTGCTGGATTATGAAGCCATATGTGTTTTGGGCCACAAAGTGCTTGTTGTATACATCTTTTTCTACTATGTTTAATTGTTTGCCCTACTTGGTGAGTTCTTTCCATTATCGTTCATGGAGTTGTGGTTATTTTGATCCCTCTCTAGAATATCTTTTAGTAGTCTGTGTAGGGTTGGACTCGTTGTCATGAAATTCTTTAGCTGTTCTTTGTCATGGAAGTATTTCACTTCTCTATTAAACTTGAAAGAGAGTTTTGCAAGATATATCAGTCTGGGTTGGAATTTGTTTTCTTGAAAGACTTGAAGTAGTTTGCTCCATGCTTTTCTTGACTTGATGGTTTGTGAAGATAAATCTGCTGCTATTCTGATGGGTTTTCCTTTAAATGCATTCTGTTTCTATTGTCTAGCAGCATTTAGTATACTGTTCCTGTGCTGAATTTCTGGGATCTTGATTAATATATGTCTGGGTGTGGTTTTAATTGGGTTGATATTATTTGGAGTTCTATATGCTTTGGTTACTGAATGTTAGATTGTTTCCCCATGTTTGGGAAATTTTCTGCTATTACTTCTGCCCATTTTTTTATATCATTTGCATTAACTCCTTCTTTCTCGTTGATGCCTATTAGTCTCACATTGTTCATCTGTGCATCATCTTGCAGGTATTGAATTATTTTTTCTTATATCCTAGTTGTTTTTAAGAGATCTTTTCTTACTTTTTCACTAATTGCAATGGTGTTTTTAAGGTCTATTTTCACTTTCATTCAAACGGTTTTGCCAGGTTGTAATTGAGGTTTTAAATTCCTGTATATCACTTTGGATCTGCTTCATGCATTCTATTGCTTTCCTACATTGCTCATTTAAGGATTCTTTCCTTTTTATAATCTCCTCTATTTTTTTATCAGTGTCTTCTTTAGAAGCACTTAGTATTTCTTTCATTATAATTATTATTTCTTTTTTTTACTTCAGAAATTATTTCTGATCTGATTTCCTCTATACCTTTCTGCATTTGTTTACTCCAGACGCTATTATTTCAGAGATTTTAGGTGTTGTGCTTTCCAATTTCTTCTATGCTATTATCTCCTGCATTTGTTCTGGGTGGGCTCAGGGCCTGAGAATGCATTTTGCTCCTTCTCTTTGTCATTTTGTATAGCACTGTCCTCTGACCTTTGGAATAGAGCTTTGGTAGAGTTATTACCTTAGCACTAGGTCCAGATATACTAAGTCCAAACTTGTCCAGGTGCATGTGGCTTGGGCCTGGCTGCTGTGCTCCACTTCTTCCTGCTGCAGCCCTTGGAAGTGAACTCACTGTGCCACTCTGACAAGATGTTCTGCTCCTGGATCAGCTGGGTGGGTCTTGCCTCTAGCCTCTCTAAGAGAGTTCTGTGACATGGTTCCACACCTGACCTGTCTGATGGAGGGAGTTCCACACACACACCTGGCCTGGGTGCTGCCTGGAATGAGGATCCTACATGCCCCAGGAGGTCCCACTCATGCTGGACCTGTGCGCTGGCTAGAGTGAGGGTCCCACAGTCCCCAGGCAGTCCCACTCACATGCTGGGCCTCCATACTTTTCTCTTGGTATTTTGTAAGAAGAAATTCCTGTGAAATTGTACATTATCTTGTAAAGTTCATGAGTACACAAGGAGAAATACAAAAATATATTTTACAAATTCAATTAATATAATAATGGGTAATGAAAAACTATTTTGTTAGACAGTGAAAACATTTATTCGTATAACCTAATGGTTTGTGCATATTCTTACAGCAATGTAACATATCTGGGTTCTCCTTAAGTTATCTTTCCAACTCATTTTTTCTAAAACAATTTGACAAACTCAAATAAGAGTTAATTAATGAATGGGGCTGGAGAGATGGCTCAGTGGTCTAAGGCACCTACTTGGAACAAGCTTGGCAAA
>NW_004524840.1:1355166-1360370 GCF_000260255.1 Octodon degus
CTCTCTCTCTCTCTCTCTCTCTCTCTCTCTCTCTCTCTGTCTCAAATAAATAAAAATAAAAAAGAGTTAATTAATGAAATCTGCTAAACACATGTAATATAGTTTAAATGCTCTAGAATGATTGTGAAGGACTAAATATTATCAATATCCAAATTTTTGATAAGTCTGAGAGAAATCACAGCTTTGTAATACATTTGACTTTTTAAAAGATCTACTGAAGTTTACTAAGTTTGTACTTTAGTAAGTATTCCATCCTGAAGCTCTTAGGTTTCTCTGATATGTTTGTTCACAATAATCCTTTCTAAGCCTGGCTATTACTGCTGCTTTGTCTCACTGACCTAATTTAGTTTTTTGTTTTTTTTTTTTTTTTTCAATTCAGTCCTTAAAATTTTCTATGCATCTTTTAATCCTTACCCTGCCATGCTGATAAACAGTCTCCTATAGCAGTCACTTGGGGAAGTGTAGCATCTGTTGCAATAATGAGACACATTATGTTTTTCTCTTTTTTGAGAGCACATTTACTCCTTACTCTACCTACATTTTTGTAGATCTCTAAGCACATAAGCCAAATCCGAGTTTTAATTTCTTAAGCCAAAATATGTGAGGCAACATCAAAAGACTCTTGAAGTTCATCAGACTCCTGTGAGAAATACTGGAGAGAAGAATTTGAGGTCAATTGAAACTATGTATATGCAGATACTTCTCCTTGACATTCTCTCTCAGCTATTGCTTTTCTGTGTACTTCTTTTTTCACTTCTTCACTGTTCCTTATTACATGTAAGAAAGAGGAAAATTTTGTGAGTGTTGGCAGTTACAATTGACATTACCAAAATTAGCACAACTTGAGACTGGTTGTTTTCCCTACCACAGTGGACTTAAACAAAAATGCAGTGATTCACTGCAAGTTGTACATTACTTGACATTCTTTGTAATCTGCTGTTTCACCTACCCAAACTTCCTCTTAGGGGTGGCTTTCTTTATGACAAAGGTATTGTATCGAGTTGAGTTTGTAATTTTTTATTAGCTTGTGAATAAAGATGGAATCTCCTACAAAGAAAAGGACTGGTGAGACATACGTCAATTTTAGACAATGAGGACTATCTATTCCACCCTAGTGGTATAGACAGCATACTTCTTGTTCCATTGACATTACAGACTAAAGCACATGGTATGTTTTATGTCAGACTTTCTCTGGCAGAGGGGGACTGCAGAGAAACTGGCAGAACATGTTAGGGAGGAATTTCCTTCCTTTGTGTTTCCTCTAAATGCTTAATTAAATGTTTGCAGTCCATACAAAAATACGCTGATGCATTTACCTTGCACATATTCTTAATACACAATTCATGTTAGCCATGCTTCTGGGTACAGCGAACTCAGTAATAAATATAATACATCCCTATCTGAGAAGAATTTAACATACTATGGACATTCCTTGCCTAGAAAAAAAATCTCAAAGATAGATCTGGGCATTTGGAATTGGAATTGGAATTATTTTGAATGCAGTACAAGGACAGCTTTGTAGAACTGGCATGAACAGGAACCATCTTGAATTTGATTTTGTGTTCTTAGTCTAACACAATCCAATGAATGAGTGAGCCACTCAGTGCTGACTGAAAAACTGACAGATCGGGGTGCTCACCTCATTTCTTCCTCAATCAAACTGCTCAGAACAATTATGCCTTCCACATGGATGGCATTATTTTAAATGTGATATTCTTTGTTCATCCATGAACTTTGTCAATTGAAAGATATACTTCTTGCCCTCTGATCTCCCTATAGTGCGGGGGGTTCTCTGTTGAAATTGAATCAAGAAGTAGCATGGGCCAGGAATGTAGCTCAGTGGCTTGAGTGCCTACCTGGCAAGCATAGGGTCCTGAGTTTGATCACTGGTACTGAAAAAAAAAAAAGTATACTAATGTCCCTGTCCAGTTATAACAGACCAGAACTTCTAGTTTTAGTTGTCTGAGTTAAGACTATGTTCCAGGAAATAATAGATTCTTTATTCTCTGTAGTACTCATGGGATGACAATCTGGCTGTGTGACAAGTGCTGACTTGAGAGTTCGAAAGGGCCGCACTGGAGCAACTGCTGCTGCCCTTCCTGAGATGTGCTAGAGTCTTTCCTGTGCTCCCTGGCAGGGCACATTTCTGCCCATTGTGAAATAGATTGGGGATCCTGAATCAGAGAGTCAGACTACCATGGTTTGAACCATATTCTTTTGAACCAGTACCAAGGCCAAGGCTGCCAAGCAATAGAGAGAAATTGTCTTTTATTACTAACGGGGCTAGACCACTTGTGTTAAGGGGGCTTTTTACCTTTTTTATCAAGGAAACAAATGTGGGAATTCAAAGTTGAAACCGTTTACCAAGTTCTTCCACTAGAGGACTAAAGAACAAGTTGCATACTTTTTTCCTTGGGAACCACCATGGTGGGCAAGGTCAGGTCTCCGAAAAGGCCATAAAATGGACAGTGGGAAGATGGATCAGGAATATGAACTCTCAAAACAAAATTTAGTAGACATATCTCTGAGAGACAGACAGACAGGCAGAGAGAGAGAGAAAGAGAGAGAGAGAGAGAGACAGAGAGACAGAGAGACAGAGAGACAGAGAGACAGAGAGAGACAGAGAGAGAGACAGAGAGAGAGAATGCATTCAGAAGTGATTTTTTCGTAGCAATTTCTCTAAGAAACAAAGTATTTTGTATGGCTAGTAATTGAAAAACATGCTAGAGAGGAAATAAAGCATACGGCATCATCAATGATACTGAATATCACTGGAAAGACATTAGAATGGGAAAATAGCTTTAGCTCATTTTATATATTTTCTTTCTTTGTGTGCTGCAATTTGTTGCTGAACACTATGAAATCATGCTTTGTTCTAATAAAATGTAATCCTCAAGTGTCTATGAGAAACATCTGAGAAAGCAAAATATTTCATAATGAATAGACCTGTGTAGGACCAATGAAATGTTTAAGAACAACGATCCAAATTCCTGTTGTGGTACAACACGAATGTCCAATTTATGAAACAAGTTTTCAAAAAATGTAAATTAAGTGATAAAATTTTCATTTCAAAGTTTTTGGAAGTTACTTTATTTTTAATTATGAGAAGTACTTTATTTTCTTTTGGGC
The DNA here is from genome assembly GCF_000260255.1 of Octodon degus. Lineage (NCBI taxonomy): Eukaryota > Metazoa > Chordata > Mammalia > Rodentia > Octodontidae > Octodon > Octodon degus. Next base: position 1,358,296 of record NW_004524840.1, read on the forward strand.
AGATTGATACATTTTATTGTCTCTGTTCAGAAAGTTATATTTATTTCCTTGCTTAGTTTTATTTCAATTTTGGTTTTAAATTTTACATCTATTTGCTTTGTTTGCAGCTTAAGTTTAAAAAGTGATTTTAGCTAACAAAGAAGACAAAGAAATTAAAATAAGAAACAACATTGAGAGAAAATGCTTAAAGTAATATTTAGAAGGTTTTCTTTTATAAGTTGATTCCTTAAGGTGACCTTTAGTAGGCTTATACTCTTGGATTATTTCAATGATACAAATCTGCTTTCTCCCACTTACTCCAGTTAGTGACTCATTGTTCTTTTTTTTTTTTTTTTTTTTTGATGGAACTGGGGATTGAACTCAGACTCTTGCGCTTGCCAGGGAAGCGCTTATTCCACTGAGCCATCCCCTAGGCCCTCATTGTTCTTCTGAAAAGTTTCTCTAGAAAAGTCTAACAACATGAGCAATTCACGTGTGAATACATAATGCTAGTTAGTGGGTACTGAAACTAAAATTGAGCAACATTTCAGTATATTCTTAAAAATAACTACACACTTAAAATCTCTTGTTGCTTTAGAGATAAGTCAAAAATTTTTTAAAAAGTAAAACAAACCAAATAGAATCTTGAATTTCTGCAAACTATGCTGTATGCAAATCCCAATAATTCCCTTCCTCTGAGTTTGCATCAATTAAATGCCATTTTGTAGATTTTTTCCCCTACTAGTTCTACATGAACAAAAATTAAATATCATCTCAATATGTAGGGGGCGACAGAATGCTGCTGTTATATTTTCCCTTATTTGGGCAAGAAGTGCTGCAGCACCAATCCCCGCTTGCCTCGGCATCTTCCTGTGGTCCTGGACCTCCACTACCAATCCACAACTAGTCCCACCCAACTGCTTCCACTATACAGCTATTTAGCCCCTGTTCACTTCCTCAATAAACGAGACTTGATCAGAAAGCCTGTCTTGTCTCCGTCTCTTGTGTCTCTTGCCCTGTCTTGTTCACCCCCGTTCCTCCTCCAGGTCATTACCCCACGTCTCGACTCGCGGGTCGAGTCATCAATATAGTTATAATAGTCAAAGATAAAATTCAGAATTCTGCCCAAACTGCAATGCTTTGACCTGCTTTTCTTTTCTCTATGTTAATTACATAGCACTGAAAGTCTGTGCCACCCCAAGAATGCACCAGAGAATATTTTCATGTTATATAACATAATGTAATCATTAAATTGTGTATGACAGTATTTGGATCATGATGTAATATTTGAATACTTAACATAATTATTTAGCAGATATATTCTCCAATTTATAATTTAAAACATACTTCATGTAGTCTATAATTATTTTATAGCTCAAAAATATTAATTTTATTTCAAATAAAAACAATTGATAATTTAAATTCAGCTGATGCTTTCAGAAACAATTATACTTTTATGATTTATTGAATTTTAAAATTTAATTATATTTAAAGAACAATCACTGAAAGGTATTCTATATAGATGAAAATGAAGCTAACCCTGAAAATACAAGAACCTTGAGGGCAAGATTCAATTTACGGACCCCACAGCAAGCCACAACCTGCGCATAACCTGCTAGTGAATTCAAGAACACAGGAACAGGGTGGGAGAGCAAGTTAGTATACTAGAATTGTAACTTTTAAACACTTTAAGTGTTAGGATTTGTCCAACCCATTCTGTGTCTAAAACCAGTAAGATATGGTTATCACTAATGTATGATTATATTCATGTTTATTATTATGTGAGTCAAACTTAAATTCATTCAAAAATACTCTTAGTGTTATTTAAAAGTACTCTCAGTGTTATTAGATCTTCTTCTATATATTAAACAAGTTGAACCAATGGTTCCCTTGACCTTAGTAAGCATACTATCAGCTAACATTTACTGGGGGTTAACTACACTAGATACTCATCTAAGGGTTTTACATTTATTATAGACACATGAACGTTTGTTAAGTTTACAAAGCCAGAATTAAAAAGGAATAAAAATTGTTTCATGAATTTGTATAAAGATTAATGTCTTATTATCTTAAGTAAAAACATATAATAAAAATAA
>NW_004524840.1:1360751-1399408 GCF_000260255.1 Octodon degus
TATATATAACCTACTTTTATTCCTATGTCTCCTCTTTAATCATCAACTTCTTTTAGCTTGTGTAGTATTGGCTGGACCCACCCTTGTCCAGCTTACTACTGTTACACTTAGGGCTGGCTAGGTCTGCAGTATGGGTGAAAGGAAGCTGAACAGCATGTGTGCTTCAGGAGCTCTGTGCCTACCCTTCCAGAGAAGGAAACCCTAAAGCCAGTGTATATCCTTAAAGAAGGCCCTCATAAATATATTTTTCAAATGACATTATCTTAATTCTTGAAGTTGCATCTCAGGCATCTGTATTTTACGATCGATGGCTGATATAATTTTTTGTTCCATAATATTAACATTTCTCCTTCTCATGTGTCACAAGGAAGCAAGTAACTAGTATTATTTACCTATTTATTTAATGAGCATAAAGAATTGCAGTTTGATTTTTCTATTATTCAAATGCAAGTAGAAACTTGGGCAATGAATAAGATTTCTCTGTTAACAATGACACTTTATTCCATTTGACTAATGCAGATGTGGCCTCAGATCATGCATTATTCAGTGAAGTTCAAGAAGCTTCTGCTCAAGAATTTCCTCCACAAAATGACTTTGGTAGATCAATTTTTTTCTATATGCATAAACTATGAACTTTCAGTTTTGAGAATAAAAAATATAAGATTTTTTCAAAATGTATTGATTTTAAAACAAATAAAGTTAAATTTAAAATAGTTCTCATTTCACTTTGTTATGCACTCTGTATCTACTTTCAAAGAAATCCTTTCTTAACAATCCAGCTTTAAAAAAGGATTGTTTCTACTCTGTTGAACAAACCAATAAAACTTTTAAATTAAGCTTTCTCAATATGGCCAATATTATATTTAGGAGTGATCTTTAAGGTTTCTAAAATATTTAAAGACTGTAAGTTAAAAATAATTTTATTGGTTGCTTGATCTCAGTTTTCTTTATGACTCTATAAAATGTTTAATTAAGTTATTGACTTCTGTGAGGTTTTATAATAGATAGTTCAAGGAAAACATAAGAGAAACTTCTGAGAGATCTCTATTGTCATTAATATGTAATTATGTTTGTGAAATCTGGTTTCCATTAAGGCATAACTGTACTCATGAGATTGACATCTTTTTAAGGAGCCATAAAAAGTCCAAATATTTAAACTAAGTCACTTTTATTTAGTTTGATGAAACCTAAGCCAAGCAATTATATTTATAAAAAATTCTACAGATTGCTTTTTAAAACCAGATTCTGGTAAATGGTCAGGTGGTAGACATTTCTTCCTAAAAAGTCATACAGATATTCACTATCCTTCCAATGGATCCATAAAGCAATGGGAGATTCCCAAGTGATTGGAAATAAACACTCTTTCTTGAAGTAACCTTTTCCTGCAGACAATTCAGGGAGGTATCATTATTTAAAAAAGACATTTAAATTTCAATCCACTGGAGGAAATAATCTATTAAAGTAGCAGGCTGAACACCTGTCTGAAAACAACCCACATAACATGCTGGTCTTAAGCAGAACTTTTTAATAAAGGATGACTTTTCAAATCTACTGCTCATAAATATTCCCAGATGACTTTTTAAGGATTAAAATAAACTTTAGGGATGTGTAATAAGCTTGATTTTTCATGTTAGCCTTGGCTAGACATGTGAGTACCATTTCTACTGTACTGTTCACACTTCTTTCTAGGAAAGTCAACCCCATGAAAGTGAAAATCATTTCCAATTGACTCCTATCATTTTGGGAGGTCTCAAGAGGGCAGAAATTACCAATGGGCAAGGGTTTCCTTAACCTGAGAGAAAATGTCATAACTGATGTTCTCTTCTCATCAAATAAATTCATGGTAGATTTTTCCTTGACCTTGTGGTGCTGCATAATACAGCAAATTGAATTGGAATTAAAGGACATTGCTGTCTAAATAGCTAGAACAGCCACAGGTGTAATACTGGCATGTAGTCAATATGATTGGCATTAACCATCTTTATGCACTAATGCTACACAACTGCCTCACATGTAGCAGGATCTTAGGGAGGAATAAGGGCTTCAAATGTTGTAAATTTTGAAGTGATGTTCACGTGCTGTCACGTGATGTTTCCCATCTGGTTGTTGTGAATTTATGTAGATCTATTTAATCTGAGAAGGCACGGCCACAATCTATTAGAAAATGTTGCTGGGCTGGGGAGATAGCTCAGTAGAATAAGCACTTACCAGGCAAGCACAAGGGCCTGAGTTCAATCCCCCATTCCACAAAAATGAAAAAGAAAATGCTGAGTTATGTTCCTCTTGCCAGAAACATGTCTAAAGGAGTGAGCTGATCATTTTACATCATGAATCCATTGACTTTAAGCCGTTTAAAAAATGCCAACATTAATAGAATGCTATGTACCATACATTCTGATATTAATGGGTTTTAGATTATTTTGAATATCCTTTAAACACTAGATATATGAAGAGATTCCTGGACATCTGTAGTAATAACAATGGCCAAAACAACTTAAATAAACATGTATACGTTTTTCTATTGTTAAGTATTATACTTGACATATTGTAATCCACTGAATCACTCCAATAATCATATGTAATCAATACTATTACTGTTCTTTATATTTTATGTATGAGAAAAATCTAAATTCAGAGAGACTAAATAAAATGCTATGTTTCACAAAATGAGGAAGTGATAAAACCAGGTGACGGGACTCATTTATCTGGGAATGTGGGGTCTATACCCATTATGCTTAAATAGAAGCACATTCCACAAAACCACTGCTCTGTACACCTTGAAGTGTGACTGTGGTGAAACACAAAAGCATACAAATTATTTCAGGCTGAAGAAGAAAAAGAGGCACGGTGACGCCTGCAGCTTGGCGTTCACATGTCTTCCCCAAGCTGCTTGTAGGAAGGACTTACTCATTCACTGGCCTCCAGTGCTATTGACAGGTGGAGGGTCCTTCCGCATGTGGGCCTGGGCCAAGGAAGTGGAGCACTGAGAAGGCACACTTGCAGGAAGAAGACGCTGGGACACAGGCCCTCGCTGTCCTTCTCTTTGCATCCTGGGCAACAAGAGCTCTAAAGCCTCCTCCATGATGGTGTTCTGTGATGTCACAAGCCCAGGTGATCATGATGGGGACCTTCTCTGCACCATGAGCCAAACAAACTTTTTCTCCTTTTATGTTGATTCTCTCAGATATTTTGCAACACTGATGTAAATCGGATTGATGCAATAACCTTTCAGATGAACAATGCTCATGAAAATCCTAAGCTGAGGAAAATTTACTCTAAAAAGATTATTAGGATTATGGGAAAAATGTATGTAAAATCAGTATATGTGATATTATCATTTTAGCAATGTTAAACTATCTGATTGTGGATTGAATGTTTGAATCTTCTAAAAAGCCTTATGCTGAAATGGTAATCCCTAGTGAGGTGGGGGCCTGGAATGGGAAGTGTTTGGGAGGTGATAGGATTTAGACGATGCTGTAAGAGTAGCTGCTACTCTTACATTAGTGTCCTTATCAAAGGGAGCACAGAGAGCTCCCTTACATTCCCACTGTGGGAAGACACAGCAAAAGAATGGCTGTGCTTTAGGAAGTGGGCCACGCCCTAAATCTTCTTGTCCCTTGACATTGGATTTGCCAGTCTTAAGAATGTGAAAAATAAGATTCCATGTAGAAACCATTAGAATGGACTAAGATGCTGATGATTGCTATAATTGCATTGCAATTATTTAATTGAATGCTTTTTCTCTTTAATAACACTACCAATGTAGTATTAAAGAAACATGGTATCCCCAGCTAAGATGCACACACAAGGACACACATAGGGGAAGAGAAAGAAGAAAGCCACAGAACAAATGTGGTAAAGCACCAAAGAAAATGAGGAAAAATGGTGGGCGAGCTTCAGAAAGCTGTATATTGTTCACTTTGTTTAGTAAATTAGATTATATAATATTTATTCAAAAGATCCAGTAAAAATGGGACTATAAAAATGAATAGAAATACAATAAGCTAAACTTTGTTTTTTAAAAAAGACAATCAACAAAGTGCAAAGTCAACTCACAGAATGGGAGAAGAATCTGTACCAGCTACTGTTTTGACAGAGGATTCATGTGTAGAATAAATGAAAACAAATTTGACACTAGAAAACCTAAACAGTTTAAGCAGTAAATGGGCAAATAAATGAAACAGAAGCTTATCAATAGAAGTACAAAAATCCAAAAATTATACAAAAAATGTGCAAAATCTTTTGCTACTAGAGCTCTGCAAATAAAATCTTTACTGGGGTCCCATTTTGCCTAGTCAGAATGGCTAACATCAAGGACACAAAATACAGCATATGTTGACACAACTGTAGTGGGAAAAAGAAACCTTATACCCTGTTGATGGGAATGTAAGTTAGATGGACAATTATGGAGATGAAGATGGAATTTCACTCAGGAAAACTATGAGTAGAGCTACCACATGATGCAGCTATACTGCTCCTTAGTCTATACTCAGAGAACAACTGTGGACGAGGTACAATAGGGATACTTGCACACTTGTGTTCATTGTGGCCCAGTCTGCAATTGCCAAGCTAAGGGACTAGCCTACCTGCCCTGCATGAGTAGATAAAAATTGTGGTGTATGTAAAGAAGCAGTATTATCAAGGCATAAAGAAGAGTGAGCTATGACATTTCCAGGAAAAGGATGGGGCAGGAGAGCACCAGGAAAAGCTAAATAAGCCAGATGCAGTAAGACAAGAATACATATTTTACCTCAAATACAGAATCTGAAAAGAAAGAAGAGATGGCATGGAGACAGAAGGGAGAATTGTTAGACTAAAAGAAGGAAACAGAGGAGAGAAAGGAGAAGGATATAAGTGATTGTAACGAGGGGTTGGATATGAGCAAAACAAGTGGTATGCGTGTGTGAAAGTGGCACAGTGAAAAAAAATATACACACTAATGCAAACATTTTTAAATTGACTCATCTATTAATTTAATACAATGATTTTTAAAATTTTCATTAGTCCATGTTTGTAGTACAAAATGTTTGCATGCCTCCTGTGGAGCTGGCACAAGCATACAGCACCTCTCAACCCCCTCTTCATTCTCTCCCTCCTGCTCGCCCTCCTTCTCTCGATAGAAGATCCATCTCCCTACTTTGCCTTATGTATCTTTTGGTTTTTCTCTTTATTAACAATTTGGGTTTCTCATATAAGAGAAACCATGCAATATTTGAGCTCGTGTGTCTGATTTATTTCACTTAACATTGTGGTCTCAAGCTGCATACATTTTCCTACAAATGACTCAATTTTTCTTTATGGCAGAGTAGTACTCCTCTGTGTGTACCTACCACATTTCTGTCCATGTATCTGCTGATGAGCATATAGGCTGCCTCCAAGATTAGCTATTAGGAATTGTGCTGCTGTAAATGCACGTGTGTGTCTATCACTGTAGGATGATGCTGTTATCTCTTTTGAAAAGAAACCTAAGAGAAGAATACCTGGGTCAGATGGAAGTTCTCATTGTAGATTTTGTGTAATCAGCACACTGATTTCTGTAGTTGGTTCTACTCTTTTATGTGTCTACCAAGAGTGGAGAAGGTTCCTTCCCTGAAGCCTCAGCATCATCTCTTATTATTTGATTTGCTGATGAAGGGCATTCTTTCTGGGGTGTGATGGAATCTCCATTTCTTGAATGGCCAAGGATTTCAACATATTTTAGAGTTATAAATTCACAAGGTGAGCTGTGCTCTGGGTTGAGTCCAGCTTGAAAACTACTAACAAAAAGAAGAACATGGATTGAGAAGTTATTCAAAGAAGTTCTCTAGAAAATTCTTATTTTAGGCAATACTAGCCCCCTGAGCTACAGATTTGAAACAGAGAATTTCAAACATCTTTACTTTTTGAAAGGATATTTCATTAAGTACTTTTAGTCTATTGTCTAAACATAAAGAAATAACTTCTTTCTTTTTGTTTTGTTTTGTTTTTCAGTTGAGATAGGTTTTCACTGTGTAGTTTAGGCTGGCTTTAAAATCATATTGATCCTTCTGCCTCAAAATCCTGAACGCTGAAATTATAGGTGCTTGCCAGTGTACATGACAACATTCTTATTTGTACACAAACAAATGTACATGTTCAATAATTTTTTTTCTGCAAATAACAAGTTTATGTGGAGATTAATGACTATGTAAGGGCCGGCCAAATAGCTCAGTGGATTAAAGTGCCTGCAAGCAGGCACAAGGGCTGGGAGTTCAATTCCCAGGCCTGCCAGGCTGGCTCCACCCCCAGGATGCTCTGAGATGGTGATTGAGACTGGGCATGGCAGTGGTGTGTGCCTGTAATCCCAACTCTTGGGAGGCTGCAAACAGGCAGATCACTAGGAGTCCGATCTAGTAGTGAGACCCTGAACACCCTGTAGACCTTTCCTTAAAATACAAAAAACAAGACGATGTTGTTTTCCTTTGAACTTTGAACTCCAATATGAGGTATCTGGGATGACCCAGCATCTCACCAACAGTGCAGATCTGAGGAAAGCACTAATAATCTAGAGCCCCAGCTGTGGCAATGTGAGCTACGTGATCACAGAAGGTGACTTACTGCTTGAATATCCATGTCCTCCTCCATGTAGGGGAGCAATTATTGTCTCCCATGTGCTACTTGTGCCACTCAGAATTGATAACTAGGTGTGATACTTGGCACATTTTTTTAAAAAAAATACCATATATTTTCATTTTAAAATGTTGATCTGTGGATATAATTTAGGTTAGATAAGATCAAGAAATTATAGTGTGTTATTGCATAGTAAAGTGAATACAAATAATAATAATGAGATGCGTATTTCAAAAATTGAAAGGAAATGGCTTCAATAGCCTTCAGTGTAAAGAAATGATAAGCATTTGAGAAGATAAATATATTAACCAGATTCAGCCATTATACAGAATACATATGATCAAATCATGTCACAGTACCCCATAACATACATAATTTTATGTTTTTCTGTCAATCAAAAGAGAATTAAAAAATAAAACTGAAATTTACATTGATGCTATTTTTATTTAAAAATTTAGATAAAATTTAATAAATAATTATGGACATATGAAACAACACATTCATATATTTCTGATAAAGCTTTATGAGTATAAATAAAAAAGTGAAGATTTATTCTCTAAATGTTCTGGGTACCATTTTCTCCTTATGTGTACATATACCTCACAGAGCAAATTTCAAAGAGCAAGGAATAAAACAAAACCTTATACATGCATTCCAACTGAAGTTGAAAGAAATATGAATTTTGATAGGGTATGTATGATAGAAAAATACCTTTCTGTACTTCATGGATTTGGTAGATCTAGCCTCTGGACATACTAAATTATTCATATCACTTAAATAAAGATGTACTCTTCATATTTTGGCATGACATAAGACAATGCTTTAGAGAGCTAGAATATTATATAAACATCCTAACAATCTAGGAGAGATATGTAGAATGCATGTTTGATAAAAAATACTAGATTTAAATTAATGCAACACTGAAATTCTTTTCTTTAACATTGGTAGACACGAATGGTCCTAGATTCCAATTAAGGCATCATCAAATTCAATGAAATCTTTTAGCAGTCTAAATATTAACTATGTTTTTCTAATCATTTTATTCTTTTTTCCTTTGTTTTTAAGTTATTCATAGACATAAAACTAAGTTGCAATAGCTATCATTCAAACAAAAGCACACATTCAGAACCTAGGGCAGACACTATTGATTGTATTTTTAAGTAGATGTTTCTACTTTTAATTTTTCAAAAAGAATTCAAATGTTTGTTTTGATGTATTGTTCTCAAGATCAAGGGGTAGATCTTTATTTTAAGCATTTTACAAGGATCAGATCTTTTCTTTTCACATTTTAGATCTATTTTTATTTTATTCTTCAAGTGTGCTGCCTCTTCTTGTGGTAAGAAGCCCTCGGGACCCATGGCAACTGTCCCTACACAGCAGCAACCAAAAATGTCTCCACACTTTGCCTCCTGCCCTTTCAGAGGGCAAGGGGGCTCAAACTTATTTCCACTAGAGAACCAGTGCTTAAACTAATTCTGGAAGCTCAGTTCCCACAGGAATAAAGCTCTTTGGGGTGACACTCTATGACCAGCATGAGCCAGAGAAATATGAGCTACATGAGACATCCAGGATTCCTGGGAAAGGGTCTCAATAAAGACACATGAAGATGTCCTCTTTGCATGGACTGCTATCATGTGAGTACACAGAGCAATGAAGTCTTTGTGAAGCTCTAAGAGAAAGGCTAAAGAATCTCAGAAACACTGATCTCAAGTCTTGGCTTCAGTGAGCTGCTGATCCAACCTTAACCTCCCCATCATGGTATTCACTAACATGTTCCGTAAAAACTCTAGGTCTCGTCCTTTTGCTCTACCGGGTAACTTTGGATTTGCCTGCCTTCAGGTCCCAGAAAATGCAGTGTATTCATGTGCCTTGCTTTGTCATTTATGGGCAGGTGACTTTGGAAGTCTTTCTGTCATATTGTGATAAAGTCTACATTTGTCTGTATCCTTGAGGACCTATGGATAACCATCCATTCCAATCTGCACTGAGTACATTTACAGTGCAGATGATAAACCTTTCAATTAAAAGCTTCAGAGACCTGGAGCTGCTGTAGTAGCATTACTAAACATAACATGACCAATACATCTCCCTCTAAATTACTTGCCAAATAGAAAAATATATTCATTTTTTTACCACTTTTGTTTGAATGTTTTTATTTCTTTTTATATTTAAAAGAGGACACTAAACACTATAATCTGCTTCTTGCTTTTCTTCCTTACTTTCCTGAAGAAATATAGGTGATCTACCCAACATTTTTGTTAAAATATAGCTGTCAAATAATGAGTAATACAGATTTCTATATGCAATTATTCTGTAAACTTTTTCATGTTATATACATGCATTCGGAAACAAATATATGTATCTGCCCTACTGGAAGTGAGAGTTTGTTTCTGTCTAATACACAGAAACATCGTAGAATAAACTCATCTTGCTTTGTTGTATTCAACCAGAACCCTCATAAATTGTTACATGGACTTAAGTAAGTTGCTTAGATGTGAGATTTCCCACTACCATAAATGTATAGACACAAGATCTCCACGGGTATATTTAAGCTTGACATAACTAAAGCACTCATTCAGTCATCCAATAGTTCACCAATTATCTGCTAAGTGCCTACTCAGTGCTAGGCATTGTGGTTTATAATATTTTCACATATGTTCTCCAACTGGTCTAGTCTTCAATATCAATTCCTCCACCCATAGGAAGAAAAAAAATTTCTGGAGGTCAAGATGGCTACTTTGGAGTCTCAGAACTGCCACCATTTATGATGTTTTTACCACTAGAACATCTTGTGATGTAAAGTTAAAGACAGGAAGAATGAAAATAAATGCCACCACAATAAGCTTTGAGCTCTTCCTGAATTTGAATCATGATGCTGTCCCTTATAAGCTGATAAGCAAATTATTTAACCTTTATGAACTGCAAGGTCATCATCCCAGGAAGCCTATGTCACAAGTTTATGTCATATACACTAAGTGCCTGGCCCACTGCTTAGCATAAAATTGGACTTAATCAAGGTCTCTACTTCCTTTCTCTGTGACTCTTGATATTAATATTTCAACTTTCTAGCATTTCTTATGGTTTTTAACTGAAGAATTATTATTATGTAGTTAAATACTACTCATTAAAAGGTAAATTCAAGCTTCAAATTAAGGAAGGCTTCCCTATATTTCATGTCTATCATTACAATTTTCTTATATGCAGTTATTTAATTTCTTTTCCTTGAAACATTAGTATGACTGCAATGTATATGGGATTATACAAAAGTAAAGCTTTAATCTCACATGTCACAAGAAAGTAATTTACAGGATAGAAAAAATCTGCTTCAGAGTATTAAAATTCATGTTGTAGTGCTTCAGGATTAAGTGAGATTATATATACAATTCAGTACAGTGCTGGACAAAAAGTAGACACTAAATAAATGGTTGCTTACATTATATTTGCTACTAGTTATTCAAAATAAAGGCCAGAGTAGAGAATATTTCTGTTAAAAGGGATTATGGTTTGGAAAACTTAATAAAATAAATGCATCATATAACATGTAATGCCTACTAATATCTTCCTATTATTAAAAATAGAGACTAATATTTCCCAAGCTTAGGTCCATAGACACATAGCTAGAAGTGAGAGAGGAAGGAGGAGGAAGGGAAAGACAATCTTTAAGAAAAGAGGCTGTTTAATAAAATGATGGAGACCTGCAGTGACTGTGTAGAGGAGAACCACAAACAATTCTCCTGAAAGTAATTCATCTTATTGTGATTCAATCTCTTGTAAGAGCCCTTTTGCAGCTCACGGGAAGGAAGGCAAAATGAATTAAGATTTCAAGCCTTCAATATCACTTGGCTTAGGATATGTAAACCCAATAGTCAAAGTTTACAGCATTGTAGGGTAACTAAAAGTAACTGCAAACAGTGAAAAAATAAAAGGAAGAATAACACTTTTATAACCATAGATATTGGTTTATTGATAAATAAGTCTATATGTTGTTCTTGCTATGTCACAAACACACACACACAGGCATAGTATGTACATATATAGGTAGGTACCTGTTTAAGTATAGCGTGCACACACATAATTCTACAAAACAAGCTGGAGTTATACAACACAGTCTCAATTTTTTTTCGAAAAAGCAATATTTATGTGTTTTTCTGTAAACCATTATGCCCCTGATGTTTTTTCATTACATTCAGCCTATTTAAGATTTAGTACACTTTGTTTTCTGTGTGTTGTTCCACCTGCTTTCGTTTGCACACCTAAATACTTTCAAAATGAATATTGAATTTTAATGGAGGATAGGAAAGGATGTTCTGTTCAATGACTTTACAATTTATTTTCCACAGAACAAAGGCATCCCCAAACACAACAGCATTAAAACACATTTTTATCCCAACCTAACTAGGTACTAAGCTCTGTGACTGCACTTGAGAAAGATAAATAAATAAACATCTGTGTTAGTCAAGTTTACACACTTCTTATTTTTTAAAAATGTATTTGGTTGTTACAAGGTCTCACTATGTAGCTCAGACTCATAGTGATCCTCCTGTTTTTCAGCCTTCCCAGCGCCGGGATTATAGGCATGCACCACTATTCCCAGACTCTGTGGCTGGCTCAGCACATCCGGGGAAGGGAACAGCCCAGCCTGTGGTGTCCAGGATCGAACTGCAGTCTCTGCACTTGCCTGCACTTCCCTAAGCAGGTGCTTTAGTCTGCTGGCCTATTTCTTGGCTCAAGTTTGCATGTTTCCATCTATGATTTCTGCTGTTATTTTAGTGTGGTGATAGCAATAAAGAGATGCTAATTACTGCACCACAATGTTTTAAAATAATTTTTATTAGTCCATATTTATAAGACATAATGCATAGTCTTGTGGAGAGCTGGCACATGTATGTAACACATCTATGTAGCACAATTGAATTCCTTCTTTCAACCTTCCATCTCTACCCATCTTTTGATCCCTTGCCTTCTATTTGTGTATGTTTTAGGTACATAACATTTATATTGCTTGGTGGGCCGGGGAGATGGCTCAGTAGAATAAGCACTTGCCTGGCAAGCACAAGGGCCTGAGTTCAATCCTTGGTTCCACCAAAAAAATATGTACATTGCTTGTATGAGGTTGGTACATGTACATGACACATCTTAATAGGTTTTTTCCTTAATTTTATTGAGAAATAAATAGTAATGTGACAGTTTCAAATCGAATTGGTAAGACAGTTCCAATAATTAACGTATTGTATTCCTAGTGGTTATTTGTTGTACAAGATGCAGACATGATAACCTATTTACAAACACTATTAGAACAAATTCCTCTATTCCTTTAATTAAGAGAATGTAGCTATATATCTATGCTAACTATTTTGAATACACAGATACAAAATGGTCATTCATCTGTATCCCCATTTTTTGTTTAGTTCTGTCATTTAAATATTATAGGTGTGTGAAATCAGCAAAATATTCCAAAATAGTCCTGTAGTCTTAATAGTTTTTTAATGTGATTTTTATTTTTACTCAGATATTAAAAGAGAAAACACAAAATCTTAACCTAGCCCTACCAAAGTATGACTCACTCCAGTCCCATGATGTGCAAAGCATTTACATTGAAACTGTCTCTTCTTGCACCTAAAAAATGCTTCAACTCTTACCCACTAAACATGAAACCTGGTCTCCTTCTCATTACTAAGCATATCCTTTTTTTTTTGGCAGAGCCAGGGATCAAACTCAGACCCTTAAGCTTGCAGGCAAGCGCTTATTCTACTGAGCCATCTCCCTAGCTCCCTTCCCATTACTAAGGATAAGCAATTTTTAAGCAATTCTTCTTACTTATTCAAAACATAAGTTTGAAAAGCCAAGTCATACCCTCACACACTGTTAGTTTTTACTACAATTCAAAGTGATGCCAAAATACATAATTTCAGATACATTTTATATAAGCATTTCATGTACCTTTTTCAAATAGAATCAATATGCTTTTGACGTTTTGGAACATACCTATGATTCCCCAGTTCTTAACACCAGCTTTTCTTGGAAAAACAGATAACTTGTGTTTAAAAGATAAGACATGATTTATTTAAAATACACACACACTTTATATAGTTGGATCGATAGGCAAGTAGGTAGATTGGTGCTCAGAGAGATAACGGGTGCACACTTGTCCCAACTATTTCACAGGATGAGTGAAAACAAACTGTCTGTGGTGCTCATTGATTTGCTCTTCCAGAATCTTCCTCCTGGGCTTCTCAACGACTGATGACCTGGGCTCCGCACCAAGATCATATTCAAATTGGATGAGAGTTGTGCTTTTTTGCTCAATGACAAAAGACAATTATGGAAGGTTGGGGAAGGAGAGCCAGTGGAGCACAGGTGCATTCCCAGTGGGGCTGATTTCAGAAAAGAGCAAATACAGAAAGGGAGAATCAGGAAGCCAAATCTGCTGCTGACTCACATCATGGATATCAACATGGTCCCCTTCCAGGGGGGCAGAAACCTTTTGGACAACTACTGCTCTAGGGTGACAGCATGAGTTGTTCTCACCAGCCACTTCTTTCTCCCTTTTACACTGCCTGCATTGCTTGGTCTATTGCACCAAGAAGTTCACTTTGTCCATGGCAGCACCCAGGGCATTCCTGTAAATACAGTATTATATCCTTGTGCTTCTCCTCTCGTTCATTGTCTCCCACTAGATGACCAGTGAAGTGCTGACTTCTTGGCCATGCTGCGCCAACTTATTTTCATACATTTCTTCCCATTACATATGCAGGAAGTCACAATGAATTCCACTTGTTTCTTTCAGTATTCAATTTTATATGAATTTATGCTACAGTTTACATCTATTTGGTTTCATGCCCCTGTAGAAAGTAGTAGAATCTGCTTTTTTGTAAGGGTAGCCCTTAGGACATGGCTCAGTGTTATGGTCAGTTCCAGATGTTCTCCCAAAGCCTCATGTAGTCTTAGGTGGAGTTTTTCAAAGATGGCTGGATCTAGAGTATGTAATGCTGGGATTAAGCGTGTGTCATTACTAAATCAATACACTGACCGGTCTGCACCACCCTAATTCCAGGAACCTGGATATAATATAAGAGACAGAAGGAGGCTATCTTCTGCTTGTGCAAGCTTGTGTGCTTGCTCACTCTTGTCTTCTGCTTGTCATGAACTGGCTCTCCTCTGTGATCTCTGTCTGCCAAGCTGCCTTGCCTAGGAGCCAGCCAATGGTAGACCGAGACCTCCACTCACTGTGAGCTAAATAAACCTTCCCCCTTTAAATTTGGGTGTCAGGTATTTTGTCTTAGCAATGAAAGAAAAGTTTCTTAGACACTGAGGGTCTGAGTGCTGTCAGCTAAATATCAGTGGAAATCCCTCAAACCACAAAAAATGAAAAAGAAGTAGGAATTCTTTGTTGACTTTGAACAGAAAGTTGTCCTGATCCCTAATACTTTCAGCGATAAGACAATTCAACTTTTATACTCTATACTAGATTTAAAATAACTTAGACTAGAGACTAGAAAATTTTCAGTTACATTTTAATATACAACAAATCTAAAATACAGAATCAGCTTATAACTGCTTTACAGAGTTTCCTATGCACAAATATTCAGCTCTGATCTATTCAACATACTAAGTAGATACATCATTGAGAGAATAAGAATTTGGTTAATACAAAATATAACAGAAGTAAAAGCAGAGAGGACTGAAATTATGAGATAAGAAAAACACAATACAAAATAAGCAAACAAAAGGTCTCTGGGAAGGACAAATAAAAAATAAATAGCAGATATTTCAAATCCATAAACAGCAACAATAAAAATGGAATAATGTTATTAATGTTTTATGTCAAAATATGAATAGTATACAGTCCAACTACAACCATAATTAAAAATGGAAATTAGGGGAAAAAGGGAGATTTAAGTCAACAATAATGGATACATTAATACGACTTTGAAAAAACTCTCATTAGCCCAATGGAAAAAAAATGACTTAAGTTCTGTTTTTTTTTTGTTTGTTTTTTTACCTTTTATTCATTTTAAAGGGGAAAAAATAAAATACAATGAAGCTGTTTCAAAGCAGGTTAGTATGACAGTTACAATAAATAATACATTGCATACTGTTGTCTTCATCATGGTTATTCAGAGGACAAGATACAGACATGGTATCTTGTCTAAACAATATTAGTACAAACCTTTCTTCTCATTGAACTAAGAGAAAGTAGCTGTATATCTATCCTATCTTGCATATACATAGTTATTTTTTCACTACAAAATGGTCCTTTAATTATATCTCTGTTTGGTTTGTTTTGTCAGAGATGGGTGTTACACTGCAGTTAGAGAAGCTGTATTTGGAGAGGTCTTTAAAGGACCTTAACATACTTGAAGCCAGTCTAAAGATTGTAGGTACTTGACTGAATTCAGCAAAATAACCCAATATAGTCCAACAGTCCATAATAGTAGTGGGTTATCAACAGAACTGGCCATTATCAGAAGTTGTTGACTTGAGCCTTTTACAGCTCAGCATATTGAAGTTCTTAATTACCAAAAGCCAAATTTATTTATAATGACAACGAATTTCTATAAGCTTAATGTTATGCCTGTTACAGCAAGTGAATGGTGTAAGAATTTTATTCTTTTTCAAGAATATGGAAAATGAGGCAAAGAATATAGTGATTTTTATATTTCACCTATGACCCTATATTTAAGATTTCTCATTTTGGTACATGTATAAAAGTGATTTCTTGTGATTTCAACTGATAAAATTGCATGACTGGTTCTGCTACAGCAGCTCTAGTCAGAGGCTTGAGTTGTGTCGTGTCTTTCTCTGACCAACTTAAATCAACTGCCCTCTCTGAAACTATACAGCTGCCCATGTCTTCCACAGAGGCAAAAGCAAGTGTTTTCCAAATGTATGGGGAATGGAGGGAGTAAAATTTAAAAAAACTCTCAACATAAAAGTTTCTAGACCAATTAAATAACCACTATCTGTCTCTTGGCTGATATTTATTAACTTAATGCACCATGTCAGTAGAATTTCCAAATTAAACTACTTTATTCAAAGTTATTTCATTTCCAAATAGCTTTGCAACTACTTTCTCCCTAAATTAGCTTTTTGAAAATGAAATACTTTCTAAAGTGAAATTCTCATTTCTGAGCTGTGCAGAATGTCTTTAGGTTTAGAAAGTACAAAGAACAGACTTATAGTACCTAAGTGAACAAATGGAGTCTCTCCGATGCGAATATAGTCCCTATTTGAAATGAACCCTATGTTTCTTGATGCGCATTTAAGTGGTAAGTATGATTTGTTGTGTAGAGTAGAAATGTATTCTATACAAAATGTATTCTATACATTTTGGACACAAGGGTAACCTAATGGGGCCAATTTAGTATGTTTTTGTGTATATATAATGTACTATACAATTATCATATTTTATTACATAAATATACATATATAAAACACATTTTTCTGCTAGCAATGATACCTAAGCCTTATAAATGAATAATTTTCTAAGAATGCACATATTTTACAATATGAAATTTTGTGATGTTTTAGAGAAATGTACTATAGTATTGCATAAAAACTGCCAAAAAGATCATGGTCATGACCTATCATTAACTTGCTTCATGAAATTGAGTATACTGTTTATTTTCTTTCCCAAGTTGTCTCATTTCAAAAATGATATTAATATAGACAGTAGCTACTACTTAGGAATTCTAAGAGAAAGCTATAAGTTTTGTTATGAATCACAAATTATGTGCAAATAATGCAAGAGCATCAGGAGGAGTGGCTGTGGACTCTTCACATGAACCATGTTCTAAAGACTGCATGACCTCTTTGGCATAAGTTCAGCTGCTCTTCTCCAAAATCCTAAGGAAATAGATAGAGCCAATCCCATTTCATATGCAGAAAAATGAACGAGAAGCCAGACAATTTGCATCAAGTGACATGTGGAGCTGAAATTTAAATGCATAACATATTCATAATCAAGTCCTTCAATCATTCAGTGTTAACCAGGATAGAGTATGTATTTCTTTTTTTTTTTTCTTTTTTTAGCAGAACCAGGGATTGAACTCAGGCCCTTGTGTTTGCCAGGCAAGCTCTTATTCTATCAAGCTATCTCCTCAACCCCTAGAGTATCTATTCTATTTAAATTAAAAATCACTGAACATATGCAATAAGTCTCATTCACAGTAAAATAATGTTTTACATGCTTCCAAAGGCGATATACGTTTGTCAGATACAATTTTCAAAGTGTCACATTCCAGAGAGCCACCAAAGATAAGCATAATAAACATCAAAATTACTAAAATAGAAAGGTAAGGAAAGTTTTATGAAAATTGTGTATGGATGCAAAATATCTAATATACACATCAAATTTCATACTTACGCTATGCTTGTGGTTATCTTACCAAGGTATGTCTCACCTAGTTGCACCAAATCTTTCCCAGCAGCAAGCAGATGGCACGCTCATTGGAGAGAACTCGGAGTGTTTAATAACGGCGCTATTTATAAGTTTGTGATAGATTTAGAGGAAGGCACAGCATGGTAAGGGAACTCTTAGGGTTAACTACACCTGTAAGCTACCACTAACCTAGCTAAGGATTAAAGCAGCAAGAAGGAGAATCACTGAGACCCTCAAATTGAGGTAAGACATCAACCACTGACAGCTTACAAAATCAGCAGGGAAAGAATCAATGAAGTCAGTAATTAAACCACATCCTGTACCTCTCTTCCTATCTGATAGCATTTTGCACTGGGCAAAAGCAGCATGAAGCCAGAAAGTAAGAGGAACATTTGATTCAATTCCAAAAGACCAGAGGAAGTTCAAGGATGGCGGAGTGGTCCAGGATAGATACACAGAAGCTGCATCACAGCTACTAGACTTCTATGAAAAGGAGCATTGTCCCCGTGGTCTCAGAGGATTAGTACCTATGCACACCGAGTACACATCACAGAATATATATTGCAAGAAATATTACAGCAATCTGAAATTATCAAGGTAAATCTAAAGGTGGCCTGTACGAATGCACCTAGAAAACATGTTCCCAGTGATTTTGTATTCTTGACTTTGCAAGCTCTGGAGATACACTCTGGCCAGCTCTTTTTTAATTATTCACTGGACAAAGGCAGAATTCCCTGAACTTATTATAGAAGAAGCAACAATTTTCAGAACACATTTCTAAGCGAGAACCTGTTCCACTGTGCAGATTTAATATTAGATATTCTCATTTGACTTATTCTTAAACCTTATTTGTAAATGATATTATTCACTTAGAAAGCAGGAGGATATATGACCTACATAGTGTTTAAAAAGCATCCATTCTCTTTTCAGCAGAAGCAAATACTTTAGAACAATGGGAAAGTACTTCTTCTCACAGTAAGTATGAAAGAATAAGGACTTCTCTGTGCCTCAGTTTCCTTAGTTTGTAAGAACAAATAAAGTTGTGAATCCTTCCTGCATTTGACATCCTTTGATTCCCTGTATTCTTTGATCAGGGAATGGGGTGAGTGAAAGATTACAGAGCCAAGACCAGGGGTGTTATACGATGGGAATCAGCAGAGATTTAGGCAAAGAGAAATATTTTTCTTTGATTTTTCACCCCAGGAATTCCCTGCTTTCCTTCCTTTGTTCATAGTCACTCAGAGGATAATACGAACATCCTACTTCATTTCTCTCTCCCTTCAAAGAATTAAATTTTATCCCTGGAAAAAAACTGCTACTGGTTAAATAAAGCTGTAATTTTAACCAAATAATCACCTTTATTTTCTCCATTACCTAGAAAGAGTCACTAAAAAAAGATATTTCGCACCAATGTTAATAAAAGATGGAATTGTTAATGAGACACACATCCTTGCCACCTTGGATCTCCAAGCATGCTGTCCTCCCTCCAGGAGTTCTTTCCCTATTTGCTAGTCAGTTTGTGCTCCTCCCCCCAGATGAAACCTTTCTTATGCTGTGTTACACTCTCGATGTGAGCCTTTGGCTTTCTTAAACCTTGTTATCTCTTTCATTAATGACCCTGTCACTTGTAATATTGTTCAGTTGACAGCGAATTATTTGTTTGCAGTATCTCATTCATATCCATATGACTTTCTTACTCTGTCAGTTCCGTAAGGATAGACTGTCTGCCGTGTTCATGAGTGCATTCCCGTGACCTGCACATCGCAGACATTAGAAAAAGATTGGAGAGGCAGCAAGTGATACTATGCCCCATATTTTAGATGGATATATCCTCAGAAGACATAAGATAAATACTTGGCAAAGAAGATGTTACCAAAAGTACATATGTTTATGCACAGGAAAATACATGATTGATATTTCTTTTCTTTTTTTTCTGGAGCAAGCCTTCCAAAGTATCTACACTAAACGTGAGCTAAGTTTGTGCTCACCATTTCGAGGCTAAAATTAAGCCTCTTGCTGCTGACATTTGGGCTGATTAGCTCTTTGGTATGGGGAGTGGTCTGGTGCATTCTAGGGTGCGGAGCAGCATCCTTGGCTTCTCCCCGCTAGATGCTGGCATAAGCTCTCCCTGTCTCCAGAGCAGAAACAAGCAGCTCTCCCAAAACATTGCCAAGTGTCCTAAGGGGGAGAAAAGTCATTCAAGGTTAAATATCTATGTTGCAAGAAGACCTTCACACATTCAAACTAATACCTAGATATAATGGTCTGTTAAAATGTTAGCATGACATTTTTTCAAAACTTCACAATAAAAAGGGATGGTTTGATGGGTTGGGCCTCTTTGTACAGCCCATTGAGAACCTTATTAATTCAAATTTCAGCCAGTGTTTATGCTTTCGTTTTATAGTTTTGAAAATATCGGAATCTGTAATCATTCTCTATGGGACTTCAAGTAGAAATTGAGCCTTTGTAAATCAAATAAATCAAGAAATAATAGGCCAGCATAGGTCAAACATCTGATATCTAAAATTTTACTCTGGTTTTCTATGCTTTTAATTAAGTCCTTTACACTTAGTTTTGTTTCTAGGCTCACAACTCACTTTAATGTATCTATGCAAATTAATGTACATGGAAAGCATGAAAAATAAAATCAGGCAAGGTAATTTAAAAAATCTTAATGTAGTAAATAGGGAATTTTCCTTTGGGTATCAAATGCTCACTGCCTACAGGTAAGCAAATATAGTGTTTCACTTAAGTGGATTTATCTTTTGAAGTCACATAACACAGACATACTGAGTGACAGTATGTAAAAACAAATCAAAGACAAAGTTGAGAATTATTTGAATATAGACTATAGGAGCAACTCAATTGGGTGATGCATTTTTCTGTTTTACAGTTAAATAAAAGATTGCTTCCCAATGATTCAATTTTGTTCATGAAATTCATGCTCTATGTCGTTAACAAAATGGTTATATTAGGAATAACTAGATTTTGCATTGAAGTAATAAGGAAGAGATGATATATAAATATACATGTGAATTAAGTGGTCTGTCTGCAACATATAATATTTAAATTTTAAGTTGAATTCAGAAAACATTAGCATATTTTATTTTTGAGAAAATTTGCTAAATATTTTTTCGTGTCTTTAACAAATGCCAAACTGTGAAAAAAATTAATGTCTACAAATGGAATAAAACTGATTTATAGTTATCTTATAACACATATCTTACTTCTGTTCTTTATATTCTCTAACAATTTAAAACATACGACTTTCCTCTCTACAGAGAGGATTACATCTTTAACACTGTTGCATAGGTCATATGGATCTCAGGAAAAGTAACCCTTAGGGAAATCACTCTTGTTTTAATATTTCTTTTCTTTTAGCCAGTTTTCTTCATGTTTACATGACAAAAATTGTCCCTAGTTAAATTGTTCTTTAAAAAATGTAAAATAACAAGTTGATTTCAAAATGACCAAAGTTCAAACTCATTACCCCTGGTGTTGTGTTCATTAGTCTTATTTCATTATCTCCACAGGGTCCTATATTTGTATTCTCCCCAAAAAATTACTTTCTTGAGCAGCTTTTTGGGTACCCAAAGCATTAGGGAACACTTTTTGCATACAAAAATCAACCATCATGTCACATAGAGATTGTTGAACAAAAATTATTTTTTATAAATCTATATTGTCCAGAAGTGATCAATTTTTAATGCTTGAAAGAGATTCATGTGCTGATTTACACAATTCTGTGGTCTGTGTGTCTATTCAAGTATACGTATAAATAGGTCTCCACAGGTAATATACTTTATTTCTAAGAAAACTATGCTTTTGATAGAGCTAAGAAATATGATGCTGATTTGGATAGTAAGGAATTCATTTATAATGTCACATTTCCTCCATTCAAACAGGCTGAAGAGTTTTTTCTACCTTGTACATTATTTTTCTGTTGTAAATGTCAGGTTTTAAGGTTCTCTGAGGAAGCTATAGTGAGAAGTACTATTTCTGCATTTTTTAGTGTCTTACCTTCATAATAATGTTTGAAACTGGGAAAACTAGATAAAGATTGCCAAAAAATGGTGATGACAAACATAAGAAATGGAAGAAATCTATCATTAACTCAATTTGTAGCTCACCTAGGCTTTTTAAGGATGCAACAGGAATCTTTACATTTATCAAGTTATTTTTCAGCTCCAAGTACAGAGGTGTGGGCCTGGACTTGTAATATATCATGGAATTTTAATGAGCATTTCCCTTCTCTTGGAAAAACAAATAGGATATTTTACAAAAGTTAATGGGTTTTCCCCCTTTTTTTCCCCTCCAGTATCCATATAGGAATAATAAATTCTTTAAACCAAAACATGCTACCCTTCAGATTTTGTTTTCTTGCTTTTGAATCTTAAACAAGTTGTGATACTTCAGCATATAGAATCTAAAGAAATGTGAACAAATTTAGCATGCTCAACACGAGTGACAAAGAAAAACTAAAGCTAGTCCCTTTTAGACTTTTGCAATCAATAGTCCTCTTAGATAAAATAGGCTTTTCCACGAGGATGTGATTAAGATTACAGACAAGTGTCTGCAAGATTCAGAGGGGATGGGAAAAGTTTACCTCTGTTGGTGATCAAATTGTGTAGGTAGTATAGATTCTAACAAAATAGAGGCAAGCAAAAAAAAGTACAAAAATAAAAAAACAAAAGAATAAATGAAAGATGAACTATTATCAAATAGCTATCTAACATATATAGAAGGTCCATATGTGTATGTGAAGCCAGACACACTGACTACATGACACAGTACAATGAGTTTTGTCAGTTGCCCTGGAGCCCAGTTACCGTGACAGGCACACTTCTTTGAACATTTTATTGAATGCTTCACTGAACAATTGATTGGTTTATACATACCCTACTGGAGACAAATGTATACCTTCCAAGTTCCCAACCTTAGAATTTAGAAATCTGAAAGAACTGTGGTGCTTATTCTTTCCCCTATTTTTTTTTAGGTTGGTCTTATAACATTTACTAAAATAAAGCTATAGGTTAATAGAAACAGCAAAGAACCAAAGAATTAAAATGCAAGCTATGTAAAATCCCAACTAAAACCCAGAAGTGTCTGTTGTATTCATTTATTAGCTAACTAAAAGGCCAAAAAAGATGAGACACGCAGTATAATAAAATATTGCAAAACCATTGGCAATTGTCAGTTATCAAAGTTATGGATTTTGCATTTTGTATCCTTTTCTCAATCAAGAAAAAAAATTCTTTTTGAATGTTATATAACATATTTTTCCCATTTTAAGGTTTCTAGTTGGTGCTTGTAGCCTTCTCTGGTGCAGAGAAATTACTGTTATCTATCTATACACTAAAGATTTTCCATGTCAGGTCTGAAGATCCATTGCCATCATGAATAACACAGTAACTATCTGAACCCGGAAGATCATGACCAACTGGCCTCTTTAAAGGAAACAAATGGTTATTGATGCTCTTCACCCTAGGAAAGCAACAGCACCTAAGTAGAAATTCGGGAAAAACTCGCCAAAATGTACAAGACCAGATGTCATTTTTGTGTTTGGATTGAGACCCCATTTTGGTGGAGGCAAGACGACTGGCTTTTGCATGATTTATGATTCCCTGTATTATGCAAAGAAAACTAAGTCCAAACATAGACTTGCAAGACACGCCCATATGAGAAGAAAAAGACCTCACGAAAGTGGAAGGAACTCAAGAACAGAATGAAGAAAGTCAGGGGCACCGCAAAGGCTGGCGTTGGTGCTGGCAAAAAGCCCAAGAGTAGATATTCTGTAGTGCCTGCGACTTTTTTCATGAGAGAATTTAATAAACTGTAAGACTTAAAAAAAAAAAAAGACTTTCTGTGTGAAACCTTAGTTCTGCTCCCAAGTACCACATTATGTAGTTGGGAAACAGTTGTTCAACAGTATGTCTCACTTAGGTGTCTTCACTTCATAGAAGGGTCTCATTCCCACCTTCTGATGTTTCTGCATCTGACCAAAGTGCGTGCTACACCACCGACCCATTAACTTTCTATTGTTCACCTTCCAATAAAGCTGAGATTCAAGTAACAACTATGGATGACGGTGTGGTCATTTGCTGTCTATCCATCCACTCACCTGGATAATAGATATGTTAATCTTAGATCAAACCAAATTACTTGAGAGATCTAAAACGGGACATTCTGGAGGATTGTTCTTATCACCATTATTAATTATATTATCATGGTGTTACTTGAGCACTTTATAAGACACAAAGGTGGGAAACTACTGATTTTATTATACAGACTTTCATCTGTAGCATCATTTATTTTATCAAGACCACAAGTTGGATTTCTTTTGGATTTTAGCCTAAAAAACCCTGCAATTTGTAAAAATAGCTTGGCCTTTTTCATTGTGGTTTTTATCCTGCTTTCTTACTTTCTTCAACTTCCAGAAAGTTCAGACAAAATTTTCTGCTCCGTTCCGGGAATTCTTTTAGAGAAACATCCCTGACTTTATCTTGTTTCCCATTTACCTTCATTTTCATTAGTATATTTTATCAGGTTCTAATACCTGTGTCTGATTTCCATAAGCTTTTGAAATATTTTTAGAATAAGACAAGCTATAAATATAAAAATGAATAAATGAATAAGTAAATGATGGAGAGTGTGCAGAAACATAAATTAAAACATCCTCTGAAGGAAAAAGAAAAGGTCAAATGTTACTTGCAAAATCCCGAAATGTACTTGAAAGATTACTTCATATGAGACAAAAGGCAGCACACACTTCAAGAAGGGCATAGCAAACTTATTTTAGGGTGCTTTTCAGGAAGGTTTACCAATTTTGTTTTTCATAAGTATCAAATTAGCCATGCATTCATTCCACTTTCTTAAATCTGACATACAGTGTGAATATGAATCTCAGAAACCCATACTGCAGGTTGCCTTTCTAATTTTTTAATGAAATATTCACAAAATGACTGCTAGATATTCTTTTTTTTTAGTGCCAGATATTCTTCTTTAGCCTTCTACCCTTGCATGCATATGTGCACAAGAAAGGATACCACTTGTTTGAATTGTTTCAATTAATTCACAGTAATAAAAAGTATTGTGGCAGTGCAATGCTAATGGTTCTAAATTCCTATGGAATATCCCACTCATTTGTAATTGGCATTTCTCTGAGTCTTTTTGAAAAATAAAGATATTTCTCTACACTAAGATAATTGTAAGATGAGTTCATCAGAAAAACTCACATAACACAAAATTCAAAAGTAAAAAAGGAATGTAACACATTTCTGTAAGATTTTTTTTGTTTTAAAGAGACTAATTAATTAGAAACAAGGAATTTCAAAAAAGCAAAATGATAGGAATTCAACAAAGGTTGTTCTATTGCATATTGTTATCTTCAAAGTAATTGCTCAGATTATCAGATATAAGCATGTAACACCATTTTTTATTGATGTTGAAGCTGGATTGTAGAATTGGTGTAGACTTGCCTCTCTGGATCTCTACCAAGATGATGCTTCAGTCTCCTTGCCTAGCCTCCTTCACTTTTAAGACACACATCTAATATAGTTTTCTAATTGCTGCGACAAAACCTGACACCCACAGTTTAAAGGAGAACAGATGTACTTTGGCTCATACTGTAGAAGTTTCGATCCTTGCATAGCCACCCTGTCTCCTCTAGGTGGAGGAGACTGTCTCAGGCCACAGTACTCAGGAAGCAAAGAAAGCAGAGGGAGGAACCTGGAATGGGAGACACCCCAGGTCACCTCAGTGCCCTGTCTCTCCAGACCAGGACCCCACAACCCCACTGTTCACGGCAAGCCAGGTGCGGGATCCCACATTCAAACTCTGTACCAAAGATCTCATGAGGCTTTCGGGCACCATCTAGATATAAATCATAACAAATGCTTTGTAGAGTCTCATCATTTGTAGAAATAACATTGGTGATTCTGTGCTCCTTGCTTTTTTGAAATATTTATGTAGCTTGGTCATTGATTACTATTTATCACTCATTCAAATATGGATATTTAGCACTTTTGAAGTGAGTTGTATGATGAAAATGAAGTTGCAGGAAAATAGGATTGAGAAAAGTTTTACAATTGTGACTTGGTGACCAAATCACAATTCTGTGTCGCAAACTGACAAGTTCCAAGCTATGTCAGTTTACTTTTCTGAGGAGTCAAGTTTTTCTGCCTAGCTAATGAGAAAGTTGGGCTTCAAAATCTTTAAAGGCTCTTTCATGTATTAAGCACTATATTTTTTCATTTATTTTTAAATTTTTATGAATAACTTGAATATTCATTATAGAGAAATATTTGTATTTTTTAACATATACATTTGTTACAGCTTATTCAAAAGAAGTGCTGGGTCTGATAACTTTTCCTTCACTGTTTACTTCCATTTCTAATTCGGAGTTACAATTCTGAGAAGAGTGTGCAGTACATGTTCTGATACTGAATGACTATGATAAATTTATTGTGTTTTCCATTAAAATATTGTTTTTCCTTAATATGTTTTCATTGTAGTTTAATACTGTTAATTCTTTTTTCTTATTTTTTTTATTTTAGGGAAGGGTCTTCAGGGTATTCAGAATCTCACTTACGAGATCGGACTCATAAGGATCTGCCTGTTTTACAACGTCCCAAGAGCTGGGATTACAGACGCACGCCACCACGCCCAGTCTTAATCGTGGTCTCAGCATGCCCAGGGGCGGGGCCAGCACGGCAGGACCGGGGATTGAAACCCCAGCCCCTGCACCTGCTTTCAGGAGCTTTCATCGCTGAGCTATTTGGCAGGCCCCCAGTACTGTCAATTTTGCTACAAATGCTCCACACATGTAGCAAAGCATCGTCAATTCGGCCTTAGATGACGTCTTGGCTTCCCTAGGCCACAGTACAGATATTTCAAATGCAACTGTAGCCTGACAACATTTTGAAGGCATAAAAATTTGTCACAGATAAGTGTCCTTAGGCTATCCCACCCTTCCTTTCCCTCTTCCTCCACTGCCAACAATGGAAGACAAGATGTCTACCCTGTAGCCCTTTCATAGTTTATTCACAGTGAAATGATACCTGCATATGCATGTCTGACTTTTCATACACTAGATGGAGAAAATTATCAAAGTGACAATAGCAGCAATGTGACACATGTGACCCACCCTCCCTAATCAGAGATGGGGGTAAAGATGTAATGAAGTTGGACACCGGAACTCTGGCTCAGCATGGAAGAAGCTGCACCTCTAAATGTCCTAAGAAAACAACAGCAAATGCTTCTCTCTTCAAGCCAGGGATCTTTAAACTCCAAAGGGAAAAAAGTTTAAAAGAAATTCATGTACCATAGTGTGTATTTTGTATTGGAAGCCAGGACCCTGATGTGGCCTTACAGGGAAAGTGCGAGCTTGTGTTCTTAGTTAAATCTAAATTCAGGGAAATGAACCAGGCTCCATACTCTTGAGGTTGTGACTATAAATGTTGGACATAAAAGTTGCACATCTTCATGTAGCATCCCAGTGCACACCAATGTCAGTAAAGTCAAACAGAGGACTGCGGAGGTAGAAGGGAGCAGCGGAAGCCCCCATGCACCTATCTGGTCACCACCAGTTACTCTATCACATGCAGGAGTGAGTTTACACAAAGATGCAGCGAGGTAAGAACTGCCAGAGCTCAAGTCCACTCACTCCAGAGAATGCTTGTTATGCCCATCTACATGCAAATAACTGCTTCCGTGATACACATTACCAGGATAGTCATGGTAATGTGTCAATTTTAAATGAAAGAAACAATAGGGATCAATATGAAATATCCACCCTAGTCTACTCTCTTAGCTAAACTAAGTAACTTCTTCGTTTTGCATTCTCAAGATAGAAGTTTTGATCTATAACCAAGAAGGAATCATTTAAATTCCTCATACAAGTGATATAAAATCATGTTTTACAGTCTGTATTAATTGTAAGCATTTTCCACCTTAATACATAAATTTCCTCATAAAAATTGTATTTACTGGGTCCTCCATTTCTTAAGCCTATACTATTTTTATAGCTATTCTCTCTTGTTGAACATTCACAATAGTTTATAAAGGTTCTTGCCAATTCAGTGAACATGTATAGAAATAGCCTTAGGGTTCAAATATATCCTGAGAACAAAAGGAACACATACTGCCTCGAATTCAAAAGGCAAATGTTGCCTTCATACTTGAAAGTATCTCAGTACTCCATTTTTAGGAGGTGAACTACAGTAACATCTTATACGCTATAAACTAGCTAGGTCATCAGAACGCGCTTCTGTTTATAGATGGACTAAGTATGTAATCCAAAATTTCAGAAATTTAAAATTTAGGAAAGAAAAAAAGATCTTAGAAGTTATAATTTAGTTCTCATTTTAAAACCCATACACTTGATTTTCACCTTCCTTTCCCCAGGCTAAATTATGAGGTACTTTATCAGCTCAGAGAATTAAGTATTGATTTTAAAGTTATATTTAGACAATTTTTGCTAAGAAAGGAATTCTTGCAAATAGCTTGCTGAGTTTCATTCAAGGGCATTGTACTTCATGCTTTCAAAAGAGTTTGTTACAATGCTTAATTCACTATTTAGAGTTAAATTGTATTTAAGTACAAAATATGTAATTGAAAAACAATACACTAATGAATAGAAACAGCAAGTACCTGACTTTCTGTAACTTTAATTTGGAATCCTAAGGAAGATATTTATCAATATTTAACAATTTTATCAATAACAAGTTTTTTGTAAAACTTGTTATCTTAAAGACACTTCAAGCACAAAATACTGTTGTATTTATTTTAATGATAGTCTTCTTAAAGTCTTTATGTATCATACTGTATGGAATCGACAATAGTTTTTCTTACTATTTCTCTTAATACAGTTAGGTACACATCTTGTTGTGCTGCAGAGTAGGTGAGCACACAACAGGAGAAATCCTTACTCTTGTTGAGAATTTTACTTTTTAAAAGATTCTAATGTAAAATAGTTTTAGCTTTATAGAAAATTTGAGAAAATGTTACAGAGTTTACATATTATCCGTATGTTTCCCATTATTAATATCTTAAATTATGTAGTAGATATTTTTAACCAATGAGCTAATATTAATACACTATTATTACAGAATTTGAATTTTCTTCAAAATGCTTAGGTTTTACCTAATGTCACTTTATGCTGCAGGATCTTACCCAGAACACTGTGTCACCTTTACTACCCTTATGTCCTTTGACTCCAGGTGGCTGCGAAAACTTTTGAGACTTTCCTCTGTTTTTATGTCCCTGACTGTTCTGGTGAGTATTGGTCAACTATTTTGTAAAATGTACACAGCAGCTGTTGTTAACATTTGAGTGTCATTGTTTCTTCTTTTCTTAGTTAAAAATGGTAGGAAAGGTATGTACGTGTAAAGAGATAACTCCTGTGTGGATTGAGTTTTAGTTGATCATAACTGAAATAGATGTTTACTCTTAAACTTCTCTGTACATTTGGACTTATTCACTCTATGAAAACAATGTTTAATTATCAGCATTTAATAGTGTGATGGCATCTTTTAAGAGCAATGACTTTTTTTGTTACTGGCATTTGATAATAAAATCATTGCTAGAAAAATAAAAAAAATAAAAATAAAAATTTTAAAAGTAGGTTTTAATAAACTGCTAGGATTTAAATTGATAACTGATTGGACTAATGAGAAATAATAATCATATTTTTATTAAATAAAAACAAAAATATATAGTTCTACTATAAATATCTGCATTATTGAAAGGCATATCTACCTTTTGAATCATTACTCAGTAGAAACGTTAGAGACCATCAATATACCTTTACAAATTGTTTTACTCTGTTGTTTTGCTTTCCCCCATCACAATGGCAAAAGACTAGAAGTTCTACAAAAGATCCAACTTATCTTTCAAACCTGGCCAATGAACATCCCAAAAATTCATAATAATTAAAAGTTTAAAAATTGTTTCACAGCTCTTAGATAATGTTTCTGAGATTGACTTGCAGTCAACAGGCAGTAACTTTTTATTCAGTCAATGCCCTTGTCTTTTAATTGGAAGTAGGAACAATATTGTTTTATATTTTTAGTGTTAATACAGCATTATACAAAATCAAATGTTTAAAATACAAATTTCTGTGAGTCAAGGGGATGAAATAATGTTAAATGACTTGGATATAATTACTTCTAAGCATTTTTAGTAGTTTATTAATAAGAATACAAAATGAAATATATTACCTCTAGTTTTTTCCTTGTAAGGTTAACTATGTTTCTGATTGGCTTATTATTGTATGATAGTGTAATGTCAAGAAGTGGTAGGAATTTTCCAATTTGATATAAAAACTGAATTTCTTTAAATCCAAACAAAAAATTTATAAATTTTATGAAGCTTATGTAACTGGGATATATTCTTTCATTAATTTTAGCATTCTACTTTTCTATGAAAATTTATCATTAAAAATTGATATGGCAGAGGCCAAGGTTTGATTCCTGGTATGCCGTGCCGGCCCTGCCCCTAGGATGTTTTGAGACCAAGATTGAGACTGGGTGTGGTGATTTTTGCCTTTAATCCCAGCGCTTAGGAGGCTGAAAACAGGAGAATCACTATGAGTCCGATCTACATAGTTAGACCCTGAAGACCCTGTCCTAAATACATTGAAAAAAACTTTGATGTGTATTTTTGAATAAATTACTGTGCTGATCTATAAATGTAGAATTTCAACTCATCACAAATTATGTTCCTGAGGAATAATTCATAAGTGTAATATATCCATTTAACATAAAGTTGATAAGTCAAAATCTCTTTAAAAAAACAAGTAAATGATTCAAATCACTTATGAAATGAAAAAAAAATGAAATGTCTTTAAGAAAGGCAATTCCAAAGGTGTTTATAAAGACATGTTTTGGTGTTTTTTGATATACAAGGATTTTTATCTCCAAATCTACTCTTTAATTATATTTATTATAAAAGTTCTGAAGGAAGAAGGGTATAGAATTTGGGTTAGACTCAGAAGCAGCAGAAATTGGGGCCATGTGAGCTTTGATGTGTATGTGTGGAAATTTCAATGGCTTTATTGTCTAATATTTTTTTCTACTGTCTTCTGGGTTCATGAGTTCAGTGGGACATTAATAGTTGTGATACAAGTAGGAACCTCCTTATACCAAACATATAGGAAACACTGGGTTAGATAAAATAAACAGGAATTTTGTGGCAGTATTTTTTTTTTTTTTGCAGAACCAGGAATTGAACTCAGACCCTTGTGCTTGCCATGGAAGCTCTTATTCGACTGAGCCATCTCCCTGGCCCCTTGTGGCACTATTTTAAATAGCCTTTAAAATACCAACATACCTCATGAATCCAAGAACAGATATTCCCCTATATATGCTGCATTAGATAAATAGAATATTCTCAATCACAGATTTGCTAAGTTGTTCACTGATGGAGAGAAGAATGAATCTTTATTAAGGGTTACAGTATGTGGTGCATTGTACATGTGGCATCATGATTTCATCTTTACATCAAATCCATGTGTTTGTTACTATTCCCTTTTCTATAAACAAAACTCAAGAAAAATAAAATCATATTCTTATATGTAGTCAATTTCCAAAAGGGTATTAGGAGTATTGATTTCCTTCCACTTGGAGTCCTTTAATACTCTTCTTGCAAGTAGTTTTTGGGAAATTTAAGAGCATAGAATATACTTTCTATATTAAATGGATAACTATCAATGAAACAACAACAAAAAGAATCAGACGGGAAGGGTATGAGAACTCAGTGCCACTGTCTCCTCCAAAACCAACCCAAGTGACATAATTTAGGTAAAAAAGTGTGTTTGCTAAGAATAGGCAGCAAGAATTCTTCTGTAATTTTATTGCATCCATTGAGTCCTCCATAAAGAGAAACCCTGGAGAGTCCACAAATACTAGCAACTTTCTCTGTTACTGATTGCCTCCATTATAAACTACACAAAAATTAAGCTATTAGCATCCTGTTCTTATGTGTGAGTTTGGTTTAGTATAAAGAGCTGTGTAAGTGAATATGCAAATCCATACACTATGCAGTACAATTTTATGGAAGGAACTTAAAATTTAAGATTAGAGTAGCTTTGCCAAGCTCTTTTTTTCTACCAACTAGTATGTGAACAGGCCAAGTCACCTAAGAGGCAATGGAAACTGGAGGTCACAAACAACAGAAAGAGAGGGAGCATTGAATTCCAGGTAGTGTTAACCTCAGTTCTATCCATTAATGTTAACTGAAAAGTTGAATGATGCAATTAAGTGGCAAGACACATGATTGGCCATTTGCAGAACTATAGTATTATTAGCCAATCGCTTCCTGTTGACAGAGCTACCATACACATTCTCATAGTTTTCAACGGCCAATTGAGGAATTTCAAGTTAATGTGAGGGTTGGGTTGTGGTCTAGGATACAAATGCTCTGTCAGGGTGAATGTACTTCAGGCCTAACAGATCTTCCTAAACAACAGAAACTCTCTTGTGAGTTTCAGCTCCACGTTTGGCAGCATGAACCCTTACTGTTGATGCCATGAGCCTTTGTTCCCTGCTGACTCTGCAATGGTTATGATCCATCAATGGCAGGATATTAATTGAAAACTCTCCAACAATAATATTTGAAAAATAAACAGACCTGATGAAAAACTTGAGTGGTCAAACAGATTGTACATAGCCAGAAAGCAAGGTTCACCGGGGCAGACTCCTCGGCCTTTTGGTTTGCTGTCCTACGTCTTACACCAAGAATGGAGCATGGTAGAGGAGGAGGAATTCAAAGGCCATTGGAAGTTTGAAAAATGAATATTAGAATGATGAGAAATGTAAGGGTTTAAAGAATAGTCATTGATTCAAATACAAATATGGGCAAACCCATCTAAACATTATTGGAACTGGTTGCCTGGGGTTACAATATTTTTAAAAATGATGCCAATATAGTCCATATGAAATAGATTTATATTTATCCTAAGGAAATGTAGGTATTTACACAATGAAGCTGTAACTATAAAATTTCAATGATATTTCCATAAACTCTCACAATGTGTCTTTAAATGGAGTACTTAATTATGTAATATGTTACATAATATATTTACTTGCAGGGTTGTTTGTAAATTACTTAAATCAACATCTTCTACTCTTCTGTGTGAAACAGGAAAGCCAGACATCAATACTGAGTTATTCACAAGTGAAGAGACTTAATATTAGAAGTCATATGTGAACATCAATCAACCCTATGTCCTGATTTCAGAAGAAAATGTCAATAATAAGAATTGACAGTAAAATATTAATAGCCATAAGGTGACTAATTTATCCAGATATTCCTCAAATTCATTTCATACTCTGCTTGCTATTTTGCTTCTTTTAATTTTTATAAACAACTAGTCTGAGGCTCACAATAGTTTTGATTTCTCAGATGCAAAAATGAAGGGCTGCTGAGGTCCACTACTTTGACTGAGATACATAGCAAAATGGAGGTGGGACCCAAGTTTGTAGTTCTACCAAGTTATGCATCAGAAAGCCCAGAGAGTTAGCAATACATCCTTAACTGCATTTACCACCATCTCTATGACTATGTATTTTAAGACGAGGCACAAAACATATAAACACGTCGTTCTGTTATTACAAACATGATGCATCTGTTCCAGAACCTACAGGTATATACAGATACAGAGGACTTTCTTATTTCCACTGGTGGAAGCAGGCCACTACTTACTAATCCTGCTGTATTAACATTAAGTTGACTGATCACTGAGGGAAATGGTAAAGTTCTCAGACCAACCAGATGTGGGTGATAATTAGATGACTATTAACACTCACTGTTGTCCACAGAGAGGCAGGAATGATCCCTGAAGGCCCTCAGAATCCTCAGCAACTGACCCTATTTCTCCTCTGTGCAAACTGCTGGGGTACTTCCCTAGTGCAACATAAATATGTAGGATACGGCTATTCCAGGTCCCCATTGAGAAGGATAATCTCCCTTTATTGCTGCATAGAATTACAACCATAAATTGTACTCTAATATAAATATACAAAATATTTATGAACATATAAGTTATCAATCACTTTTTCAAATATTTAGTAAGAATGAGTTCTTTCTTATATTGCATACCTTTCCTAAATAACTGAAGTTTAACAGACACTCTAGCAAGAGCAATAGACTGCAAACCAATTCATTCAAGCATTTGAATGCCATGTAAGAATGCTATTAAATGCTTGATGTTTATGTCATACTTTAAAGTCCATTTTATATTACTTAAAAATGATGCAAGTTAATCAAGGGTCTCTTTTAGTTGGTTGGCTGAGTGGTTGGCAGTGTTTTGGAAAGTGAAAAATAAGATGGAAATGAATATAAGTTAATCATTCACACACATGCACCCCACACATGTACACACATATGCAAACAAAGTTTCCAACTCCTTTGATATTTGGATTCTAGGTTAGATATTGACACAAGAAATTAACTGTAGAGGGAAAGTTTCCTTTATGCTAAAGCTGATTTTCTTGGTGTGGAATTAGCCATTTAAAACAACTGTGCCAGTCCATTGATATGTGCGGGTTGACATTACCCATGTCAAACACAGGTCACACAGAGCCAAAGAGAGAGACCTCTGCAGTGTATATAAACAACATCAGGACACACAATTTCACTTTATCCATATTAGCCCTTATTTAGAAAAAAAGAAACTCATCTTGTAGTGTATATTTTAAAGTCACTGAATCAATATTGGTTGTTTTCACCTTAAAAACTACTTTTACGGGGGTTAGGGAGATATCTCAGTAGAATAAGCGCTTGCATGGCAAGTGCAAGGGCCTGAATTCAATCCCCAGTTCCACAAAAAAAAAAAAAAAAAAGATTAAATCTACTTTCAGGGCCAAGAATATTGCTCAGTGGCATAAGTCACAAGTACAAGTACCTGCCTGGCAAGAGCAAGGTCCCGAGTTCGATCCCCAGTACCCAGAAAAAAGAGAAAGAAAGAAAAACAACATTAACAACAACAACAACCTACTTTTAAATGCCTGTGATTGCTTGGAGGTTGTATAAATACTCAGATCTGTGAACATATATGTCCAAGAATGTCCTTTTCTGCTTAAATTTAGATTTAGAAGATGCAGGAAAGAAAATTCTAACTAATTTAAGTGGGGGTATCACCATTTCTATGCTCTTTAAACTTCCTTCTTTTAAGGTGGACAGGACACAGGGAAAATACCAATTAAGTTAATAAACATTGGAAATTCAACCACATACTCATTACTTGTGTTGTGTTGTTCAAATGTTTATCATAAATTCTCTAAATATGCTTGATTCCATTCAGACAATAGGGTATTAAGACTAGAACGCATCTCAGACACAAAAATTGTTTAGTTATAAGCAATAGTGAATCTTGTTAAAAGAAATTACTTTGAAGCGCTACTCATAGAGTCTAAACTCATCTAATAAATGTGCATTATCAGATCATTATTTATAGTTAGAACATATACATCTGTAGGACAAGTACAGTAGTTAAAATTTGGGATCATTTCTTTCCATGAGAATCGGACCTCACTTGTCTAGAAAAGTAAAAGGCAGTTCCAAGCAGGTAGCTACAATTTCTTGGTGCATGGATGTGTTCCATGACAAAGCAAGGCAAGGTATAAATTTGTGTAAAGTAGGTGAGACTAGGACAGCAACAGAGCTGTCTGCTGCTCACTGTGTCAGGGCGTGAGAACCACAAGCAGCCCTGTGGGTCCTAGAAAGTGTGTGAGTTGAAAGTTCTTTGAGTTCAGCGCTTCAGTAAATCCCAGGCAGGGAGTGGAGGGACCTGCCTCTTGCTGCCACCTCACCTGTCGCTGGCCCTCTCAGAGACTGTGTCTAAGAAGCAGGATTGGCCAGAGAGGAAAGGACACAGTAAGACTTAAAATTAAAAGCAGAATATAAGCTGGTCCTAGTTTGTTTGCAAAGAGAGAAGGTGAAGTGATGCGTTAACCTTCAAAGCCCACAAATTGCTAAATGCCTCCACAGACTGAGTTTGATGCCGTGAATTTAGGTGCATGGACATCAATCAAGTGAGAAGCAAAGACAAGGCCCGGTAGAACGAGGAGCAAGACAAAACCTGGATAGTTTCTGATTCTCCTCCCCACTCCTAGCACTTCCAGCCAGAAGTCAGACTCCTACTCTGCCCACTCTGGACTTTGTAGACTCTTCGTAGAAGAACCCAACTCAGAGATGAAAACTTGTGGCTCTGGGCTAGCGGACTCTGAGATATCCCCAAGTCCCCTGTGGTCCTGATGTTCTACTTCTGAGCTGCTCAAGCGCCTGCATCCTGAAACCCCGGAGGCCAGGCTGCTAGGAGCCAGGGCTATGGCTCTAGTGCACGGACATGCATCCAGGGAGATGGCCGATTTCACCAGGCGCCCAACTCCAGCGCCTGTAGGGGTGGACCTGGAGCCCAGAGTCGGGAGCCAGCGCAGGAGAGCCCGGATCCCAGCACTGTCGCCTGCGTTCTTGGAGCCGGGGTTGAAAAACCCGCCAACCCTACTTCCCGAGAAGCTGGAGACTAGGCGACTCCTTCTCCGCGCCGCCTTCGGTGCGCACTGACCTCCACCCCCAGTCGCGGGAGCGACCGCGTCCCCAGCAGGCAGCCCGAGAGCACTGCCGGGTTCACTCACCGATCCGGAGTACTTGTGGGGTCGTGCAGGGGAGGATGTGGAAGAGGAAGCCGAGGAATATCCAGCTGATGTCCCTGGTCGGGAGCCCGGGCTGGGCGAGGAGCTTGCCGCGCTGCATCTTCTTAGCTTCTTAATTCATGCCGAGACACAGCCGTGGCCGCGCGTCAGAGCGATGAGCTGCTTCGCACTCCGGCCAGCTCCCCGCCTCATCCTCCTAGGATGCTCCGGTCTACACCCCGCGCGGAGGAGCGAGGTGGAGGGAAGAGGCGCGGGGACCGAGCTGGCTCGCCAGGCTGAGCTGCTGGGGCTCCGTGCTCCGCTTCTAGCCCATCACTGCTCCTCCTCTTCCTCCTCCATGGGCCGCAGACCGCGGAGCTCAGCGCGCTCCGGCTCCGGAGCCGGGGGACCCGCCGAGGAAAGTTATTGCCTCGATTTGCGGGAACGTCTTGCTCATTCGTCCTCTGGTCAGACGCGAGAGTGGGGCGTGCGAGTAGAGGGTGCAAACAGAGGGGGAGAGGACAGGGGGAAAGAAGGAGAACCGAGAAGGAGAGAGGGGACTGGCCAGTTGGTGCAGGGTCTCTGATCCACCCGGCTGAGTTCCTGCAGGTTAGCTGGAATCCGAGCCACGCTCTGCCTTCTCTCAATAGGCTCTTCTCTCCTCCCCTCGCTGGCCCCACCCTTTATTTACCGCCCTCTCCGGCCCCACAGATCGAGACACACTCACAGGGGCTCACACACGCACGCTCCCTCTTTCTCTCCCTCAACTTTGCGCTGTTACTGGAAAGTCCATTGAGTGGTGCTTCCTCCAGACAGATCAGACCTAACCGGTCACAGCAGAGGCAGCTGCGCTGTGCACTCAGTGGCGGAGAGGTCCCTGTGCGCCTGTTAGGGGGTCCGCGATGGCCAACGGTGACATGTCCCATCACTTAATGGGATATCTCCTTCCCGGAGGGCGATATGTCAGCGAGCATCAGACCTCCGGTTTTAACTGACATTTAAAATTTTTAAAACTTAAAATGTTGGATAGAAATTACCACGGTTGAAGAAGAGGAGGAGAATAAGCAGGATCCAGAGAAGGAGGAGGAAGAGGAAGAGGAGAGAAATGAGAAACCTCCAGCACTCTAGAATTATAGTGGCTCCTTTCCTATTTGGACCCGAGATAATGTCTGTTAAATTGCTTCCATTTACAAGTGCGAAACTGGGAAAGAGATGGTTGCCAGCGCTGATGCTTTTCTTAATTTCTTTTGACTGTCACATTTGAACACTGGAAATAGGCTATTTTAACAATGTAGGTTTGGAGACTTTCTCTGTAGAAGGACAGGGACACTTCCCTGGGGAAATCAACATTTATCATGTTGGCTTAATTTCCTTTGAGCTTTGTGGGGAATGTTCTATATAAATGTTTGCTACTTCTGTATTAACATTTCATAGAGCCCTCCCCCCACCCCCAACTCCACAGTAGAGATTTAGGAGAATTTATCTATACTGAGAAAGTTTATAAGAAAATATCCACAATAATATAGTATGCATTTGGAAATAATTAAAAAATAAATCTATCACCAATTTCAAGCATTCATTCATTCTTTCATTCATCCATCAACTGTAGGCTGAATGTGCTGTCAGGTATTACTTTTCTCTGAAGATTTCTGTAACGGGAAAAATGTACTGTCCATCCTTTCAGGGCGTCACAACCTCACAGATGGAGGGTAGTTAGTTCACATCTGAAGTACTGTGGATGGTGCTGGACACTGGGATGAGAGCTGATGAAATAGACATAGCCACAGAGAAGAAGAGGGATTTAGTAATGGCTTTTATGCCTTGAAAGATTGAGGGAGCCGTGGAGAATTAGGGGCATATCTAGTTCTCTTCAGAAAACTGAAGAGCTCTTGTGTTGAAGTAGTCATTTTCAGTATTAGTGAAATGAGAATAAGTTTTTAAAACTTAAATTGTGGAATAGAAATTAGAGGAGAGTAAATTTCAACTTATGTTGGACAGCATTTTTAAAACCACAGAATGTCCAACGAAGTGACCTGCTTCCGCAAATAGCTGACACATTCATTCATTCATTCGTTCATTCCTTCCTTTATGGGAAACCTATTTTGTGTGTGCCATGGTACCAAATCCTAGAGACATAGCAGAAATACGATTGCTGCCATCATCAAAATCACAGATGTTGAAAAATTTAAATTTCTGCAAAACTGTGAGTTTTACAAAATGGCCCACTGGACAATGAGGAGAAGAAGCCTAACTTCTTCACTGAGGAGCCTGAGAGGTCTTCTTGGGGGATGGTCCTTAAACACTCAGCAACAACAAAAATTCATAAATGATTGGTTGTGTTTCTAAAGTGAGTACGTATACAAAAATTATTAAATGGTCTATTTTGAAGCCTAAAAATTCATATTAAGTGGATTTAGACATCCATTTTAGCTTGGTACATTCAAGCCAATATTTAGGAGACACTGCATGACTAGAGCTCGAGAAATCCAAGTCTAGAATTCAATGACCTTCAGAACAAATCATATTTCTCTGTACATTTGACCAGATTCCAGGTTAGCCTTAGTTCAGTTGTGTTCTCTCCCTGTAGCAGGTGCTGGTATTGCCCCATATTCTGTTCTCCCCTTCTCCTGACATGTCAAAGCCTGTGCCATTTTGAAGGATTGAGAGCCCATGGAATGGGTGTGGAAATGGTAGAAGAGGACGGCAGTGAAAAGGTCTTGCATTCACCTCCCCCGCCCCCCAGGCTCTGTTCTCCTGCCAGAATAATTTAGACCACCACATTTCTAGACGCCCAAATGAGAGCCACCTGGATCCCTGTCTCATCTTTTGCAGTGAAGTCACTCTCAGTAGTTATCAGATCATCACTGATGTATTGATAAGTCAGTGAGAGCTCAAATATTTGCTTGGAACCACTAAAATTGTAAGATGGTTGTTGCTGCAGGATAACCTACTCTTAACCATAAATTCTCCAAGACTCAATATTCTTATTTGCAAAATGAATGGAATAAAAAAAAGTATAATAGCACCACTGAAGGATTATATGAGGGGATATATAT
>NW_004524840.1:1399508-1409141 GCF_000260255.1 Octodon degus
TATATATATTTCAAGGCTCTTATTTCTCAGTACATATCAGTATGCCTTTCTGCTAATTATAATTTTGCTTAATGAATCCATGCCTATGTTTCTAGCTTAAATATCCCCTAGATGGCAGAGACTAAAATATGTTGTCTGTTGGGAAATGAGTCAACAATATTGATCCAATTAATAATATGTTAATAGTAATTGGTATGGTACTATTTAAGGAAATATTGCTACTTTTTTAGATGATATGTAACCTTGAACCTAAAGTAAACAGTTCTTTTTAGTTGATAGAAATAGAGACTGTATTTTCTAAAGGAGGTTTCTTAAAGAATAAATGGCCCACTTAAATTACTTTTCAGTATTGTCTATAGAATTCTGTAAAGCTTAAAGCTGAAATATATTTCTGTGTTAAAATGCCTCCCTTCACTGCTCATATATACTAACTTGTGGTTTTGAGTCACCCATGGGTGATCCTCAGCTGGTACTAATTTTTTGTGCATTTTAAAAGTACTGTAGTTTATGCATATATGCATTTAGTTATTTTCCCTCAAAATGACTATGGTAATCACTCTTGATTCACAATTTTTTATAGTGTTCTCTTAAGAATACAAATGTTTGACTGAAAGCATACTCTTTTTCCTATTCCAAAAATGCTAAGCTTAAATTCATACATTGTGGTTTAATAATATAACAATTGTTAACTAAGCAGCCTTGTGCTTCCTGTGAGAACTGCTATCATTATTTAGATATTGATCAATTTAAAATTATTTTCTAGACATTGACTAGATACAAAGTAAAGCTCAGGAGCTCAGATGTTACAACCGTGTTTTCAAAAAGTGAGTAACTTATAATGCGATCGAAAGCAAATGTCAAGTGCTTGGGAGCCTATTGGGCACATGCCAGCGATTTAAGATTAAGTTCAGTATCTTAATTTCTTGGCTACATCTTATTTTTTGTTAGGTGATGTCATATAATCTTATGATGTTAAATGTTAGCATTAAGCCAAAGATCTTTTCCTCAAATCTAGCCTCTAAACTCCAGATTCGGGGAGCCAAGTCTAGTTATCATTTTTATCTGACAGAACATCTCAATATTATTTCACTCTGAATGCAACTTTCTCTCGGCTATGAAAATGGGAAACTTAGGAGGTCACCCTTGATTTTGTCATTGCTTTTCTCCTCACAACCAGTTTCTTTTCATACATTACTGATCTAACTTGTAACACTTGTCTTTAATCTATTCTTCTTCAGTTCTGCTGCTGTTATAGTAGCTTGCAGTTTTACCTTTAAAACTTTCAACATCTTTGGAGTAGAAACTTTATTGTGGATGCTGTCCTGTGCATTGCAGATGTTTTGCAACTTCCCTGTACTCTCTCCACTAGATGTCAGTAGTACCTACTCCCAAGGTGAGATAACCCAAAAGTGTCTGTAGACATTGTCAAAGGTTTTGGGTTTACAAAATGTGTCTCTTTAAGAATGGCTGTGTTTCTGTATATCAAACATCTTAGAGATAGCCTACTGACCTGTTTTGAAACTGTCTCGTTGCAATTTGTTTCTCAATTTTTTTTTTCTTTTTTTTTTTTTTTTTTGGCAGAACTGGGAATTGAACTCAGGCTCTTGCACTTGCTAGGGAAGCTCTTATTCTGCTGAGCCATCCCAGCCCCTGTTTTCAATACAATTAATAATAAAAAAGAATGGTTGTCTTTGCCCAAGTCATCACAATCCAGATCTGGTCCATTACCATAGATTTTTAACTGTCCCTTCCCCTGATTTGCCTCTCTCTATCCCTTTGATGTGACAATGGTTCCCTCACTATTACAAACCATAGTTCCATCATGGTTATTGTCAAGTCTTCATTGATTATGTTATTTTTCTTGTAAACTACTGTTTGTTCTATTTACCTGAAATTGCAATGCCTCACACTGTGCCTAATGCTGAGGGACAGCTTTACTAATGATCTGAGGAATGCACAGAACAGTATTTATGGAAGCCCTCTCATCAGCCACACAACCTACAGTTCAAAGTTGCTAATTTGTTTGATTGAACTGAAGAATGACCTGATATTTAAAATTTCACTTAGAGCATTTACATCGATCAGTTTAGCATTTAGTGCTACCCACAACATGTGGTACGCCATGTCTTGGAAAACCAGAGTATAATCTTAAATGTGTTTCTTCAATTATACTGTATAGACTATGTTTTCCTTAGCATTCCATTTTTTCAGTACCATGGCTATCATTACATACACCTTAGCAATTTTCCTGTAATTTCCATTCTAACACAAGTCTGTTTGCCAAAGCACTGTGGAATGCAGTTGTAGTAAAATCTTTGAAAAAAAAAGAAAAGGCCTAATTTATTCTTCCCTTTATATCCTATTATAACATACTGAGAGTGTAAAGAAATTTAGTCATGTGAAGGTCTGGACCAAGTTGATATTTAGCTGCTTCCATACATAATTGGAGCTTGTCAAAAAGGCACAGAAGGAAAGTCTCTGGCTGGGCACTCACAAGGTTAGGAGGCCTGGCTGGCTATTTACTACAGCTCACTGTGTTTAGACAGATTTTTAGACCTCATTTATCTCAACGACAGCATGAAGTACTAGGATTAATATTCTTCATTGTCCCTCCCAAGAGGAAGTTCCCGTTTAAGGGTCAAAATGAGCAATGACAGTTTTATAGAGGAAGGGCTCACATATCTGGTTATCTTCTCTTTATAAATAGGATAAGCTTTTTCTTAAAACAAGGAACAATTCTTTTGCGTTTATTATATATGCCAGAAAGTGTTGTTTGTGACTTTCCACATACTAACTCGCTGAGGATGTACAGAAATCTCAGGAGATGAGTACTAGCGTTGTGCAAATATTGTAGTGGGAGAAACCAAGGAATAGAGAGATAAAACAACATGTCAGGAATTTTGCAGCTTAATGGCAGAGTTAGAATTTAAAATGGCTGACTCAAGAGTCTCCACATTTTTGTAATTAAAATAAAATTCACATAGCAAAACTGTAATAATTTAAAATAAAAATATAGTAACAAGTAGGGCATTCACAATGGATTATAGTCACCAACTCCAGTTGATTTTAGCTAGCTGGAAATTTTGAATGAGACAAGGATAGTAAAGGTGAAATCAGAGAGACAGCACACGAACTAAAGACTTATGGGTGGCTAGGAAGGACTGAATTTTCATATGAGAGAGATGGGAAATTGCTCAAGGTTTGGAATAGAACAGTGGAATGACTGGGTGTGTGTTTTAGATTACTTCAAAAGCTATATAAGTTATTACAGAGGCAGAGTAGAGACAAGGTTTTTACCCTCGTGGGGTATACAGTCTAGGAAATATTTCAAGTAAATATATAATTATAAATGATACCTATTTCTTTTTCATTTTAGAAGAGAATAAAATAGTAAAAATTAGAAATGATACAGAATTTCACCAAAGAAAATGACAGGAATTCAATGATTGTTATATTGCATACTGCTGTCTTAAAATTAGTTTTTCAGATTACCAGATTAAAAAGAAAACAACGAAGTGAAATTAAGCATTAAATGTTACTTTTAAGAGACCAGTAAAAATTAGCAGTGCAATGATCCAAATTATCCTATGTACATACATATATTTTTTCCCCTTCCTTCTTTCTTTGTTTTCTCCTTTCCCTCATCCCAGTTGTGCTCACCCTTGGAACTGTTTCTTCACAATATCTATTGTACCTTTCTGATTTTATTTACTCTTTAAGGTTCTTACATTAGGGAGACAGTGTGATGTCTACACATGTCGGTCCAACGTATTTCACTTCACTTTCTAATGTACAAAGGTGCAGAACCTAAGTGCAGAGATCAAGGATGAGTTAGGACAAAATCCTAAGAAGTCAGAGGGAACTAGGGCACCCTCGAACCTTTGTGATACCATCTAGCTACTATGGCGCCTGTCATCTCCCTGAAAGTCACCACTGTCTTGACTTTGAGCAACAGAGGCTAATTTTGCCTATTTTGAGGCAAGATAGGCAAAAGATACAGACTCTGCTCAATTTATTATGGAGATGTGTCCTCAAAAATCCATAAACTGACTGAGGAAGCTCAGCCATC
This sequence comes from Octodon degus, assembly GCF_000260255.1. NCBI lineage: Eukaryota > Metazoa > Chordata > Mammalia > Rodentia > Octodontidae > Octodon > Octodon degus. The sequence goes on from NW_004524840.1 coordinate 1,403,578, forward strand.
TAAGTACTTGCCTGGAAAGTGCAAGGATCCAGGTTCGATCCTGGGTACCACATGGTGTGCTGACATGGAACTCGGAGCATGAGTGTAGACCACCAAAACTGGGCATGGTGGTGCTTGCCTATAATCTCAGCACTGGTAAGGCTGAGACAAGAGGATCAGTATGAGTTCAAGCTGCACAGTGAGAACCTGCACCAAACAAATAAACATTAAAAGTAATAATCCATAAACTGAAAATATTATAACTTGAAAATACCTTTCCCACCCTATTCAAAATTGTACATTGGCCGAGCATAACTTCACAACGCTCTTAACACCTAATTAGCCTACTGTTGGGCAAAGTCATCTGAAAGTCTATTTTATAATAGTGTTGAATATCTCATGTTAGTATTTAATACTGTACAGAAAGTGAAAAGCAGAATGATTGTAAGGTATGTCTTCACATCATTGTAAATTCAAAAAATGGCCTAAATTGAGCCATTTTAGGCCATTGTCTACTGTTTTGAATCTTCTTTCAAATGAAAATTGACATTTACCAATCTACACTTTGCATGTTTAGGAATCATTCTGCCCTTTTGAGGTGGTCTCTAATTTTATTTTTCCACTTAATGTAAGTGAACCCTGACACACGGAGACCAAATACAGATCCCAGGAAAGCTAAAACCAGAACTTGGTTAGGCCGTGGAAAGACCTCTCTGAGGGAGGTACCTGAAAGGGTAGCTGGAGATTATAGAAAGGAGAGCGAGAGACCACTGCAGGCAGAGGGAAGCTCTGCTGTGTGACGCTGCCCTTCGCATGATCAGTCTGAAACAAGGCCAGGCTGGTCTGCCTGGGCTGGAGGGAAGGAATGTGGTCCCGAGAGAGCCGGGCAATGTGCGCAGGACCCAGGTACACAGGCGCCTTCCCAGGCCTTCCTTAAGTTCTGCGCACATACTGTGGAGGCAGTGCAGAAACTCTGGCACATGACCGCTCTTTCCTGCTGCACTCATTTGTCTTAACTCCTCACCGAAGTTACGGGCTTCCTAAAGCAGTTTCTCAGCACATGAAGCCACAACATCTGTGTCTCCCAGCACTGATGTGTGGTATTTCTCCCATTCTGCTTTCCAGCCAAAGCTCAGAAATCTTTTCCTTCCCATGGAATCTAGGCCTTCTGGTCCTTCCCTGTCACCAACCAAGCTGAACTCGTCCTGCTCAGGGTACTCCTCCAGCTGCGCCTTCTCCTCAACTGTTCTCTAGCTCACACTTTACTCAGTTCAGAGTTGTTTGTGCCTCATATGTTATTCCTCAGGGAAGCTTCCTTGGTTCCATAATGAAAAATATGTCTTCGTGTTTTACACATGATGCTTTTCCTCTTAGCACTCATTCCCAATTTTAACTGTTTTTTTTTAAATTTTTTTTCATATTCTCTCTTTTCAGTGGGTAAACACTTATGACAATCAGTTTGCCAAAACTTTTGTAGCTCTGTGCACATATAGAGCCACTCCCTGCTGCTGATAGGTAATAGGAACCAACCCAGATATGCAGATTGGTGAGATGGAATAAAATATGATAAGGACAGCAAAGCTCAGGTAGAAAGAGAGTGGTAAGTTAGTATAGCTAAAGCACTTAAGTAGTGCATTTGGTATTTGATTAAAAGTTGGTTTTGCATAGTGCTGTAATTATTATTTTTAGAAATTCTACAAACTCAAATAATTTTCACTCTGGAATGATCACGTAGGGCACAGAATCCTTAAAGAACCTGTGTTAGAGAGCAAGTAATTGCCTTTAAAAAGCTCAAATTGAAGCTAATGACCATTCCAACATTCTAATGTTTATTCAGTCCACTCTTCCTTACAGATCTCCAATTTAAACCTCTTGACAACAAAACACATTCAGCTTCATCATATTTTAATCACATAAATTAAACAAGATTTTTAATTAATACATTTTGGATTAATTTATTTCCTCAAGCACCATACAGGGATTTTTATTCATTTTTAAATGATCATCTTTTATCAAAGCAATACATGCAGATAATCCTAAATGTTAGAGAGTGCCACATAAAAGCACCTCACCTCAGGGCCATTTTGCCCTGGTCCTCTGCTCATCCTTTCTAAGTCTTCAAGCTCTATTTACCAAGGTTTGTGTATCTCTTATTTCTTAATGGTAAACATACGTAGTCACTGCTGGCTTTATCAGTTTAAAGCATTATTTTTTACTTTTATTGTGATGCCTGAGATTGTCAATTCTTTCATGATTTCATCCCACAGATTTCCCTTTGTCTTTTTCCTAGCACACTAAGATTTTATATTTAATTACTCTTCATTGTTTTATTCTCCTGTGCTGCTATGATGCGTGGCTAAATGCTATAGTGTGTTGTGGTTACTTTTTCATCTTTTTACTCCTTGTTTTTCCTGAAGTTAACTTTTCCTTATTTTTTTTTCTTTAGTTCAGACTGTGACATCCATTAGGAATTGTTTTCACAGCTACCCAGTCTTCACAGATTTCACATCCTGCCCCACACCCTGGGAAACAGCCTTAGTGAATAGCTTTAGTTTTCTACTCTCACGTCTAAGACATCTTTACCTTCAGTGCAGGTGTTCTTATCAGTACTCTGATTTTCTTGTCAGGATTTTCCTGCATCTACAGTGGAGTCAAATCTCTGTTTTCTGTATCTCACTTTCCCAGAATATTAACTTGATTGGATTAGGTACACTGTTGGGTATGTGTGGAAGAGTCATACAGGCATGACCTTGTGTGTTATCTATGGTCCTTAGCTCCTCCTTCTCTAGGACTATTCCATTGCTCTGCTTCTTGAGCAGCATGAGCTAAGCCTTCTGCTCTGCCAGTCTCACCCACCATGATATTTCTGCCATGAAACCACCCAACCATGGATTGAATTCCTTGAAACCCTGAGACAAAATCAACTTGCCCTCTGTGAGTTGGAGTTGTTAGTTGGAAGACATATGATATATAATGTCTCAGTGATGGGAAAGCTGATGAAGGCACACAGTTACTTACAAAAAGGACATAGCTTTCAAAACTTCCTTCTAAAACAAACCAAACCACTCAAAGATCCATTGTTTGCTAGAAGGACTCACAAATTCACTAAAAACTATATCCTCATGGTTAAATTTTACTACCAGAAGAAAAGGACAGAGGTTAAAACAAGTCAAAAGAAGAAACACTTAGGGTATATAGCCCGGGATGATTCCAAATGTAAAGTGTCTATTTTCCTTCCTCCACAGAGTTAGAATGTCTTCACTGGGCATCCACATATGATAGTATTCACTGAATATTATTATCCCAAAATGCTGATGTAAGTTTTGGTGTTAGAGAGTTTTTTGGGGCTTCATTATGTGGGTAGGAGATGGATGAACCAATGGCCACACATTTGGACTCCGTCTTTAGGCTGAGACTGTGATCTAAAGGCTTCTTCTAGATCAGAGAGCTGGTCCTTCCGCACATCCAGCCTCCACACTAGGACTCTTGAATGTGATGAGCTACTATTCCAAATAAAAGGTATTCCTATAAAGAATGATGTAGACTACTTCCAAAAAGTCAAGGTCAAAACAAATTCTTCACTACAAATCTATAGTGTATATAGTGTGCTATAGATATATAGCTTATTATACTATAGCTATAAAGCTATGCACATAACTTTAGCTTAGTTTGCTATTTTTATAGATCAAATACTGAAGAACCTCTCTCATGTTAAGGAAACAAGGAACCATTAAGCACCAGAAGTGACTATTTTTGCTGGGGAGATAGCTCAGTAGAATAAGTGCTTGCCTGACAAGCCCAAGGTCCTGAGTTCAATCACTAGCTCTGGAAAAAAAAAAGGATAACATTGCCTGTCCTTCATGTGATTATGGCTGGACAAACAGGACTTCAGTAGGAAATTTGTCCCTCTACAGACATTGCAGGTTTTCCAACAAGGTCAATATTTGTTGTTATGCTACCAACCTTATCTTTTTCTTTTTTATTTCTGTTGCTTTATGTCTTGTTTTAGTCTTTGATCCATCTCTTCCTATCTTCCTTCCATTTGTTCTTGTTCTCATCTCATTGTTTTTTAATGCTCTATGTCTGTCTGTCTCTGTCATTCTGTCAGTCAACCAGTCAGCCAGTCAGCTATCCAGCCAGCCAGCCTGCCTGCCTGCCTGCCTGCCTGCCTGTCTCTCTCTCTCTCTCTCTCTCTCTCTCTCTCTCTCTCTCTCTCTCTGTCAACACACTCAGTGTGCAATATAGGAATGTTATGAGAAAAAGTGCTTAAAGTATCTCTCTTTATGAAGTTCTCTTTTTTCTAATTTGGCACCTGTTAGATTAACCCCTCTCTCTTTTTCAACTTGCATAATTTTCGGGATACTTTCTCAACTTTAATTTCTAGTACTTCTGTGATTTTGCATAATTTCTGCTATTATGCTTCAAATTTATGGATATTTCCATCCAAATTTAAAAAGTTATCTTGTGTTTTTCAATAGATGCTGTATCTTTTTTGTTTATTTCCTTTTGTTATTACTTATCTGAGGAATCTGAGGATATTATGGGGGGCTTTTTACTTCCATTTTTATTAGTCATATTTGTGATACATAATGATACTGTCAGTGTGGGTAGTTGCTACATTATGCACATGACACATTTTAATTACATTTCTGTTCTCTTTTCATCTTTTGCTCCTCTTGTGCAAAGATCCATCTCCCTATTTCCTGTTTTTATTATTATTATTATTATTATTATTATTATTATTATTTTACTTTGGGCTTGGGGAGATCACTCAGTGGCATAAGAACCTACCTGGAAAGTACAAGGTCCAGAGTTCAATCCTCAGTACCAAAAAAAGAAAGAAAAGAAATTATGCATTGATGATAGAGCCATTTTCTTACAAACGAGTCTAATTTGTCCTCCTTTGTAGCGATGTGGTACTTAGCAGCATATAAATGCATTTTCTCTATTCATTCATCTGTTGATAGACATGGAGGCTACTTCCATGATTTAGTGATCATGAGCTCTGCTGCCCCCCTTTAATTTTGGGGGGAAAATACCTGGAAGGCAAATATCTGAGTAGAATGGAATTTCTATTTCTAGGTTTTGGAGGAATCTCCGTATTGATTTCCATGGTGGTTATAAAAATTTAAATTCCCACCAGCCCCATAAAGGTTTTCTTTTTCCCTGCAGCATGCATTACTTAATTTCTTGATGATAAAAATTGTTTCCAAGGTAAGGTGGAATCTCAGTGTTGTTTTACTTTGCATTTCTCTAATGGCCAAGAATGGTAAACTTTTTTTCATGAATTTATTGGCCATTTCTACCTCTTCTGAGAAGTGTGTATTCATTTCATTTTCACATTTTTTGCATTGGGTGTTTTATTTTTTGGGGATCTGAGGTTTTCGTTTTTCATATTTTCTAGATATTAATCCTCAGCCTGAGATATAGCTGGAAAAAGACTTTCCCATTCAGATAGATTGCTTCTTCGCTCTAGTGGTTGTTTACTTTGCTGTGTGGGTTTTCATTTTGATGTAATCTCATTTGTTGATTCGTGGTATTTTTTGGGTAACTGAGGTTCCATTAAGAAAGTCCAGGAGATGACC
>NW_004524840.1:1411480-1412349 GCF_000260255.1 Octodon degus
CTGTTTCTGTTTTAATATTTACATTTTGATCCATTTTGACTTTAGCTTAGTTCATGGTGAGAAATATGGTTCTACCTTTTCCCCCATGTAAATAACCTTTCCTGCTTTCTTGAAACTTTCCCTTGCAATTTAGTGCACAGTTTTCATGCTAGGAACCTTCTTCAGCTCTCCTTTAGCCTTAGGTGTCTGCCCATGCTTACAGAAGGAAAGAAAAAGTGTGGTTCTCGAGCACCCTGAGTGAAGTTGGCTGAAGTGGGGTGTGCTTTGACCTTTGCTTATGAGAGACCTGGGGTGACATTAAGGAAACTCTGATGCCATTGCATTTGACAGTTTGAGAGTAAGGCTGATAATATTTCCATGAGTAAGATCTTTTGGTCAGTTCTGACCACTAATAAGAAAGAGGAGCTACTGAATTTCAAGGAAAAGAATAGAACTACTGAATTTCAAGGAAAATTTGCCTTCAATTTTATTTGAGGACTATAGGAAGAGGAAATTATCTATTGGTATACATTTACTCCTTAAGGAGTATTCTAGCTATTCATCTATAAAGCTTTATATTACGTCTAGGGTGGCAAGGCATTCTTGGATACTAGCTCCTAGATATGTGAGTTTTCTATTCTGAAGATTGGATTGACTCTTGTCTTGCTGGTACTGCCATATAATTTGTCATTCTCCAGTTACCCTGTAAGTTTCTGCTTCTCTTATTGTCTTTTCCTCTGTCCTTTAGTCTCTGCACCACTGGTTGTAGTTTTAGTAGAATTTCTTCATGAAAAGTGTTCGATTTGCTGCCTTTTAACAGAAGCACTTATTTTGTAGCTTGTGGTCTAACTTGTGATAGCAGATGGATTCCTGTGTCCCACCCCGGATGC
>NW_004524840.1:1414039-1419836 GCF_000260255.1 Octodon degus
TAATTCAATGAATAGAAAGATTTGTTCTGATAGAGTTTGTGGACAGGATATTCTGAGATTTTCTATGACTAGTAAATTTTAGAAGCATCCCCAAGACCATGTACTAACTGATTTTAAACCATCTATAGTGTAATAACAAAATAAGAAAAAAATGACCTCAGTCTTAAAAAGTCACTAAGTCCCAAGTGGGTGAAAACAGTAGTGCATTACTTTATGCAGCGCAGGTATTTGGGGCATATGAAATGCTCTCTAAAAGCTTGCCACGTAATGAAGAAAAAACAGTAAGAGCCAGTGAGATAGATATTTATCTGAGGCAAAGGCAAACAAATCTTTGCTCATAACGGAACAAATTATTGATCAGAAAATTCACATAGGAAATCGTATCAGTTTATGAATTGGTTCTCTTCTTATCTTTGAAATCCTTAGAAAGATGGTCTTTTGTAAAATACTGATCCAAAGTACCTGAATTGTATAAAATTGTGTAGAGAAGCAGCTGTGGGTCTTAGACTAATATTGACTTTTGGATAGTTCCACAATAATCGAGAACAGTTTCTTCCCCCCTCAAAAGCAGTAAATGGTACTAATGTTTTAACTAGTTCTCTCTGTTTTCCTTCTCTTAGTACATTAATAGTAATTTGAAATATTAAAAGTGAATTCTCTTCAGTGTCCAAATTATTGCCTTCCCTTTCCCTCTTTTTATATTCTCAATTCAAGGCAACTCTGTGTGTCTTTTAAACAAAGGCCAGGGATTCCAATTCCTATGTTTCTATTTAGGTCCACATCATAGAGAAGTGGAGAACCTCAGAACATTCCAAAGAGACTCCAGCTATGCCACAGAAAACCATCCACAGCATTTGGCTATACCCCAGACAGCAATGAGAACATGGGCATGTGCACAGGCTAACAGAATGCATCATCCTGGGCACGTGTTCTTGCCTATCATTCTCTATGGGGCTCCAATTGATCAAGCCACTTATGTCTCCATGGTGGTTCCAGAGTCAGGGCAATTCCTTGGAGCTGCAGATAACTACTTCAATGTTAAGAAGAGCAAAACTGAAATGAGCTATAGAACATCTCATAGCTTTACCCTTCTTCCCAACCTTATAAATGACATCAAATCTGAGATACAAATTTTGTGCTGTATCACCACAACTCTAGCACCATTGACTATCATCCATGATAATTTTCAAAATATAGTATGTCCTTGCTAGTTTGTCTGAGAGGAAACTGAGTCACGAATCATCTACAATATTTTGATTCCATCTTCCAAGCACTCTACTCTGCTCATGTGTTACTCATGTGCTGCCTCTTTCCTTTGGAATTCTATTCACCAATCCTTTCTTTTATCAATGCTGCTTACGTTCTGAGCATGTTTTGATGGCACTTCCCTTTGGGGGGATTGCAGAGATGTATAGAACTGTTAAAATGAGTCAAAAGTTTAAGGCCATGAAGTATTTGCTTAAATGACATACATACATTATCTTATGACAAGTTAAGGCTAAAAATAAATGTTTCTTTAGTGTTTGCATTTGCTCACATCAGAAAAATTTTATTTTTTCTGTTACTCTTAAAATGATTTCTTGCCCTACAATTTCTAGTATTTTTGTCTCTCTTTTTCATGCTTGATTTCCAAATTATATGATTTTCAAATTATACTTATTCTACATATATTGCTTTAGGGAAATGTAGCATAATAGTCCTGAAAAAGAAATTGCTGTTATTTAGTTACTATTTCCCTGTAGTTTTCTTCAACAAGAAGAAAAAAAATGAGGAAGAGAGAGAGGGAAAAGAAAAGAAAAATAGGAGGAGAGAGAGAGAGAGAGAGGGAGAGAGAGAGAGAGAGAGAGAGAGAGAGAGAGAGAGAGAGAGAAGACCCTCCAAAACTTCAGGGAAACCTACATGCTATATACAACAATGTGCTGAATGTAGGCCATACAAATATAAAATGAAAGTTTCTTATTTAGTAGCAGCGATTTGTGGGCGCAGGAGTCAGCAATGATAAAAATGTCCAAAGTCTCAAATACATTATATAGTTAGTCATGAGTGGTGTTATTTGGCTCAAAAAATAGACTTATTTTGCCTTTCCTGAACCACATTCAGAATTAGAGACAAGAGAGATAAGAGCCAGCAGGAAGATGGAACAAAAAACTCACAGAATCTACGAAGTATTCAAGCTGCCAGCTGAATGCACTGCACATCTCAGCCACAGAAATATTTTCAGGTGATTCTGTTTTTGACAAAACGTGGGAACCACAGGATCTACAACACTTACAAGCAAAACTCAACAACTCTAATAATAGTGACAGAAGTGAAAGCCAATTTGGATAAAATAAGGCATTGACTCAAGTCCTCTGAGAAAAGATTTTTGAAAACAAATTTTACAAAATCCTAGTTTTGCCCTTTGGGAAATCAAATTCTTTTCTGCAACTTGACTTTTTTCCTCTGGGGTCCTTTCTTGCTGAGTGAACGTGAACACCTGCAGTGTTTCTTCTGCCGTCAGGCATTGTGCCCCTCTCACCGTCTAGGAGGGAGCAGGCTATTTCATGCAATAGCTTTTGGCTGGACAGTACTTCGTGTTGCCTTCCCTGAGAAGTTGCCTGTGACATTAGAAACACATCCAAGTGGGGTGTTTCATGTGTTTATAGTGTTGTCATTGTATAATGTATGCAATAATGTGCCCCAAGGCATATGATAATAAAAATATTACCCTGGTGTATATTAGATATTTCTCTATGGAAAGCAAATGAAATCTTTTTTTTTTTTTCCTGAACCGGGGATTGAACTCAGGCCCTTGCACTTGCCAGGGAAGCGCTTATTCCACTGAGCCATTTCCCTGGCCCCCATGAAATTTTGCTTTATATAGAATTAGTATAAACTATTCTGTATTGTTACCTTTCATGGTAAAATCTATCAGTTGATTCCTTCCATGTGTAATCAGAATTTATTTCTGTGTTGACATAAGTTTCATAACCTATATATATAGATACTGGAGGCCCAGTATCTGAATTTTGTTTATATGTTTTTTTTTTTTCATGTGCATTGAAAATTCATGCTGTTAACTTAAAAATGATAATGAAGTAAGGATATTATATACGCATAGAAGACTAACAGTACCTTTCTACACACCAACTTGGATACAATAGGTAAAAGAAACCAAAATTTTGAATCTGGCATGTCTTTTTCATACTTTTTCCCTTGGGCGATTCAGCTTCATTGACCTGTTGCTAGGCCTGCAGGTTCCTACTGTGAGGTCAGCTCATGACCTGTTTCTTTCTATTTACAGTCTCCAGTTCCTTCTACCCTGTCAGTTCACTCACTATTGCATGGGCTGTTCCAAATCTAATACGATGAAAGTTGCATGCTTGCAATATGATAAACTGTTTTGTGTGGGGGGGAATGTGATTGGGTAAAGAGGGGTGAGTGGGGAGGCTCTTGAGTGGACTCGTGGGGGTGATCTCACAGTGTGGGCCGAGGTGAATGGAGATCCATGGTTTTCAGCGGTCTTAAAGCAACCATGCTGATTTGGATTTGATGAATAAGAAGAAAGGGGATCTCCAGAGTGACACTCAGGCTTCTGGTTTAGGACACCCGATCAACAGCAGAACCTGAACTAGAACAAAGAGGACCATCAGCTTTCAGAAACAGAAGTTATATTTGGGGCTTGGTGATTTGAAATCTCTTTGGGTTGTAGTCACCTGAATATTTCCTGGAGAGATGTGACTTTCATCCAGTAAATAATCTCATCACAAGGCATGATCTCTAAGTAAAACTTCCAATACAAATATATATATATTTGGATTTTTTTTTTAACCAGGGATCTAACTAAGGACCTTGCATCCTTGCATATGCCAGGCCAGGCAAGCACCTATGTATGCTGTGGAACTATCTCCTCTGCGCAACAGTAATTTTGAAGAGAAATAGAGATTTTTTTTCTGGAAGTCAATGAAAAGAGAGAGCAAGGAGTTACAATGGATCTCATAGATAATTTTTTTTTAAAAAATTCATTGTTTTAGGTACCTTATCCTCTAAACCTCAGATAGAATTTTTTTAGATAAAATAATAAAATAAATAAAATAACTTTTGTTTCATACCACCCTCCAAATACCAAAACTTCACATCTATTATTCACTTAGAAATGACTACGATGAATTGCCAGATGCGGTGGCCCACATCTGTAAACCCAGTGCAGGAAGTTTAGACAGGAGGATCACTGTGGGTTCCAGGCCAGCATGGGCTGTGTATTCAATTCAAAAAATCAGCCTTAACTGCATAGTGAGACTTAGTCTTAAATAAAAAAATAAAAAAAAAGGAATATGAATACATGACCTCAGTTTGGGATGATTTCATTGTATCTGGCCACAATGTATCTTAGGTTCATTTCCAAGCACATCACATTCCCATTAACAATATGTGTCTTTTTTCTTCCTCTGTTTCATGCAGAACTCTTCAGGACAGGGTTGCCCTATTGCTGTTTGTTGGTTTTGTCTAATGCAATAACAGGACTTCACTTAGATTAGTTACAAAATACGTGTTTATTGGCTGTAAAAAATTAAAGAACTTTCCTTAGTATTAGCTATTTTTCACATTGGATTTATTTTTATGGAACCTTCCTAGGCACTGAAGTTTAAAATATTGTCTCTGTTACAGGAAAATTATTTTTGCCTCTGGTCTATGGTTTCTCCTTATTACACTATATCTATTAAGATAATCAATAGAATATTTATTCTGTTTTTATCATGATAATCAGTTTAATAATCTATTTATGTATTTGGTATGGGGTCTCACTATGTGGCTCAGACTCACAGTGATCCTCCTGTTTTCAGCCTCCCCAGCACTGGGATTACAGGATGCACCACCATGCCTGGTCTCAGTGGCTCACTCAGCGCATCGGGGGCTGGGGGTGGGAGTGGGGCTGATGTGGCATGTGTTACTGGGGATCAAACCCCAGTCCCCTGCACTTGCCTAAGCAGGTACTTAGTCTACTGAGCTGTCTTGCTGGCCCTATTAGTCTTTTTATTCCCAATAATAATTCCTATATTGTGGTTTGACAATGTCAAGCACTCAAAAATATTTTAAGTGAATTTGTGAATGTATAAGTTAAATAAATGCATTTTCTAATGTTTAGATTCTGTGTTTCTGAACTATTTATGTCTTTGGATTTTCCCTCTCCACATAAACACTTCTATTTCTAATTGTTCCCTTTGCAGTGACCCAGTTCCTTTTGCTAGAGACCAGACACACATTTCTTTGCCCAATTTGTGTCCTTTCATGGTACTTTTATTTTTCATTTTGCTGATGCTAATTACTTAAAATATATTACTTGAGTGATGAAGTGTAATCACAAACAAGATACCCAGCCTACATTCTCATACTGCTGTCTTCAAGCTTGAATAATGCGTATACATAAGTGACTGAGCAAAACATGCAGTATCTTAGAACAAGGAGGGAAACCTTCTGGATGATGACTGTGTTGAATCTATTCAAGAACATATCTGGTCCACTTTTGTAACTTCTCAACATATAGTGAAAGTTCTAACCAGAACAAATAGAAGAGAGAAGTGCGAGGAATCCAAACTGGAAAAGAAAAGGGAAAATTAATTGTTTGTGGGTTGAGTAATAACTATAGAAAGACACATGAGATGAGTTTTGGTGTCCTATTGCACAGTGGTGTGACTACAGACAATGATCATTTATGGTACATTTTAAAATAACTGAAGAAGACTTTGAGTATTCTCACTTTGAAGAATGATAAATGTTTAAGATAATGAACATGACATTTACCCTAACTTAATCATTA
>NW_004524840.1:1419936-1440167 GCF_000260255.1 Octodon degus
TATCCCCACCTAAATGCATACCTCTTATCTCAGTTAAAGACAAAAAGGAGCACACCTGAGATTTTGTACCCATTCAGAAATAATTTTTTTATAATAATGATACTTTGTTGTAACAGTTTGAATATTTTTTTCTAAATGCAATTAACACTCTAAGGGTTTTCTCTACTGGAAAAACTCTGCAGCAAATGTATATGTCCTTTTTTTATATATCACTTGCATTTTAAATATTTTACTAATCTCAGTAAAGAACAATTTTACTTTATTTAGAGTGTGAAACGTCTCTGGAGGATGATCTACAGAATTTTTAACCATAACTAAATAGGACTGCTGCACAGAAAATGAGAAATTTTCCTTTAATTAGAATGACAGCGGGAATTTAGGAAGGCAGAATTTAATGTAATTAAAATGGGAAAAACATTATTTAACAAGAGTCATGCTACATTTCATGAGGAAAACACAATGAGGATCTTTAATTTTAGATGAGTCAATAATTTTATTTTTATGTCTCTCCTGAGCCAATTCTAATTAAAAGAGTATAAAGGATGAAATTTAGGAAGCATTCTAAATTTACTTTTCTCAATTACAATCTCTTACTTGAGAAGTATGGTCACAACACTAAAGTACAAATTCAAAAAATGTACTTTGAAAACTAATAGGTGTAGGAACCAAGAATATTGAATAAGAAATAGATTGTTTAGGAATTAGGGAAAGGACTTAAAGAATGGGTAACATTGTACTATTTATTCCAAGTTTAATATTGTTTGTCTTCATTGACATTTTAATACATTGCATTTTTAAAATAGATGCAAAACTGAATGTCTGAGCCATATAGAAAATTTGTATACAAATAAATTCAGAGAGCAATATCATCCAAGAGTCCCTATTTTAACATTTCTTTATAGTGTTTGTACAGGTGAGACTTTTTTTCTCACCTAGTGTATTTTCTAGCATACCTTGACCAGTTGGTTTAACCAGAATGCCTTTCATGTCAATAAATATTTTTCACTGCATGATTTAATAGCCATGTGACATCCCTGCATATTCTGTGTATTAGCATTTATTATGTTATTTCTTATCACTTGATATAATTGTTTTTAATTTTTGAAATTGTTAATTTTTTTTTATACATTTTAGTACAGGGTCCACAGGGTCTATAGGGTCTCACTAAACAGCTCGGACTCTGATCCGCCTGTGCTCAGCCTCCCAAGAGCTGGGATTACAAGCCTATGCCACCACACCCAGTCTTAATCGCAGTCTCAGCACACTCCGAGGGTGGGGCGAGCATGGCATACCTGGGATTGAACACTAGTCAGCTGCTGCACTCTGCCTAAGTAGTGCTTTAGTCTGCTGAGCTATCTGGCTGGCCCTGACATTGTTAAATTTTGATAAAGCACAATCATATATATTCATAGGGTAAAATGTTACATTTTGACATATACATACAATTTCTACTATTTAAACCGAACTAATTTATATACTTATTATGTCATTTACTTGTTCTTTTATGATGAGATATTTGAAATGTTCTCTCAGATATTTGAAGTATTAAATACATTATTTTTCAAGATGATCACCCTGGTGTTCAATGGATCTCAGTGTTTATTTCTCTTCTAATTCTGAAACCCTCTGCATTTTGACTAAAAACTTTTATTGACAATTTTTTTCTTTTATCAAAGAAAAAAGTTTTACTGTGATCTTTTTTTGATGTTACTTCATAGATTTAAACTATAATTTATGCATTGCAAGGAGATGTCAATTTTCTCAGCTTTGATTCTCCTAATTAAGCATAACCTCAAGATTAAGGTGTTCAGTTTATTCAACAGACAATGCATACATAAAACAGCTGCCCTGCACTGCATCAGAAAGAAAATAGTGTAGAAACATAAATTACATCACATATTGCTGTAGCTTGTGTCCAGATCCCCTCAAAGCCTCATGTGGTCATAAGTGGGGCTTTTCAAAGGTGGTCGGATCTAGAGTATAATACTGGTATTAAGTGTTTGACACTGGGATTGACTCAGGGTAGGATTAAGGGCGTCCCTCCCTGAGTGTGACTGCCACCCAACCTGAGGGCAGGGAACCTGGATAGGACATAATGGACAGAAAGAGGACAGCTAGCTTCCAAGGTCAGTTGTTGCTTGTTTCTTTGCTGCCCTCCGCCTGTCCTGAACTGATACTCCTTTGCCATGCCAGGTTACATTGGAGCCTGCCAAATATGAACTGAAACCTCTACACACCATGAGCTAAATAAACCTTTCTTCCTTTAACTTTGCATGTTGGGTATTTTGTCTCAGCAACCAGTAAAGTAATTCAGGCACATGTAAACAGGTAAAAACAATACATGCAGAGAACTAATTTGTTAACACTATTTGAAGGAACAGACTTGGTAATTTATCACAGTAATTGTACCTTAGATATGTATTTAAGTGGTAGTCACCACCACTATTAATAGTGTGTAATGAAGCTATTCTTTCTTAGGATCAATGTCTTGGTTGCTTTTCTCTCATTGCTGAAACAAAATACTCAACAACCAACATTAAGAAAGGAAAGATTTATTTAGCTCAGAGTTTGTGGAGGTTTTAGTCCATTGGCAGCAGCTAGGTGCAAGGCAGAGTGGCACACAGCAGAAGGCAACAGTTTATGGTGGCAGAAAACAGTCCAAGCAACAAGGGCAAAAAGGAAGGGGTGGCAGAGAGCAAGCCCCTTTCCCTCCCTCATTGTATGCAGGCCACCCCCGCCCCAGGACAAGTGTAACACTCATGCCTATACTCTTAGCACTGGGCCATGAATCAATAAAAAACTGTGGAAGCCCACCCTATGACTGCATGTGGCTTTGGGGGATCACCTAGAATCAGACCACACCAATGGAGAACATGTTAAGGTGGGAGAGCTTTGGGCCTGAAATTTATTCCTTTGTCAAAAGTAGTAATGGAAGTTAGTATTTATTGAGGTTACTATGTGGGTTGCTTTCCAATTATGATCTCCTTTAACCCTTCTAACAATCCTGTGAGTCTGGGTACTATTGTCATCATTTCCATTTCCTGATGAATGAATGAGAAACATAGAAGTGGTAAGCAGATTGGCCCAAACCACTAGCTAAAAAGACATGGAGTTAGGGTTTAAATCAGTGAAGTCTGACTTGTGATCTTCATAGCTTCATGAGCTAGTATTTATTTTATTTTACATGTATTTGGTTGTTATAGGGTCTCACTACACAGCTTGGACTCATAGTGATCCTCCTGTTTCCAGACTCCCCAGCCCTGGGATTACAGGCATGTACCCCTATGACTGGACACTGGCCTGCTGAGCTCACCCTGGAGCATGTGGTGCTGGGGATTGAATTGCTTGCCTTACTAGGTGGTTTAGTGCACTGAGCTATCTTGTCGGCCCCTTAGGTTTGTTCTTGTGCACTACAAACAATGACCTGTATATTTTCTCTTTGATATAAATTACCTGCCTATAATTGCTGTCTTATGAGGAAGTTTATTTTACATGAGACCTAAGAACACTTTTCTTATTTTTTTTTATTTTATATTTCATACACCCGTTTGTGTAATGCTAATTAGACTTGATAATAAATATTAATAAATAGGTACAACTAAGATTTCCTTTTTTTGTACTTTAGAGGTCTACAGGGTGTTCAGTCTCACTACTAGATTGGACTCATAGTGATCCGCCTGTTCATAGCCTCCGAAGAGCTGGGATTATAGGTGCATGCCACCATGCCCAGTCTCAATTGCTGTGTCAGTGTGCCTCGGGGGTGGGGCCAGCAAGGCAAGCCTAGGGATCAAACCCCAGGACCCTGGGTCTGCTTGTAGGTGCTTTAATCCACTGAGATATTTAGCTGGCCCCAGAACTAGGATTTCAACCAAGTAATCTAATTCTAACACACTTGAGCTTGTGTTCTTCACCACTATGCCCACTGTCCTATGGGAAACAAAGGAGCTTTCTACCTCAGTATTCTCATCTACACAATGTAGTGCAAAGTGACAGCTGTCTTATACTCTCAAATTTAGTGCCTTCAACACTTTAATCATTGTATTTGGTGCTTATTCTGGGTCAGTGCAGAGCTATGGATAAATGGCTTTCTATAGAACCGAATGGTAAATGTCAATATACTAGAATACCCAGTGGTTTGGATAGGTCTTATTTTCTGTTTGCACAGGGCACTAATACTGAGCCAAGAATGAGAACATACGCAGTTTAGGTCATTCCAGGATGAACAATGGACTGCTTAGAAATGGCGTGATGATATGACCTGCTACTAAGCCCAGTGAAGAGAGCACTAGTTTTTCTGGAGCATTCTGGGAAAAACATAGTAGAGAAAGTGAGAGTTCAGTGATCTGAGAGGGTGACTGAAGGAAAATACCTGGCTGCTTCCACTTGGTCTACTAAAAGGCACCAGGGAAAGCATTCAAGCAAGGATGCAAGCGCTGATGTTCAAGCCGAACTGCCCACACAGAAGAATTTAGAGCAAATTAATACACTTGGCAAATTTTTCATAGGATCTGCTAATGAGCTTGACTTTTAAGTTAAGTACTGTTTCAAAGCATGTGTTTGTTTTTCTTTGAAGAGCTCATTTTACAATCTGAAATAGTGCAATCACCTTTCTTGCCCTAGACAAGTATTGTAAAGAATGTAACTGAGTATCTCTGATGATGAAGTTTTCTGCAATCACTCAGGGCCACTTTTATGGCCAAAGTTTGGGTAGCTTCATGTCACCTAAGAGAATCATTTCACCTACCATGGTGGCTCACGGAATACCCTGTGAGATCACTGAAAATATAATGCAAGACTTTCAAGGTACAAATGATAGCTGTCATCCTTTTCTTCCCGTCCTTAGAGAAATGCACTTACTGTAACTGCAATTCTAATCCTTTTAGGACAATTTCCAGCCTTATTTTTGTGATATCTCAGCCCACTCTTAGATATATAAAGTTTTCAAGAGAAAAATTATATTCAACAGCATCTGACAAAATCCCAAATCAAAACAAATTTAATTTGATTTTCAAAATGTAGATATAGCCCAGAACACTTTTAAGGAAGTAACTCAACTAGTGAAAAATATAATAGACACTATAATTTACAAAGGTTACTAGGAACTGCTTTACTGAGCTAAGAGGAATTGAAACGATGAACAGTGGAAGAACCATGAAAGGAGTACAGGTAGTGACCAAAATGGGGACTAATTTCTAGGACCAAAAGGAAAAGAAAAAAAAATCCACTGAATAAAGAGAGGAAATAGAAAAATTATCACACCAGCAGGAATCTCGCTTCCCTGCAGTCTTCACATTTATTTCTCTAGCAGACCAAGTTCCTTATTTCTTGGTATACCTACAATTCTTAGTAAACAATTTTTGATCTGACACATTATTTCTTGTCTTTTGCCCTCCACTTTTCACTCTTGAATTCACCTTCTATTTTGACAAATGGGCAACAAGAGCTGGCTTCTGTTCCAGAAGCTTCTGTGCCTTAAACAAAATTATTAAACATTCTGTATTATCTTTAGAAGAGATAACCAGGGAAAATATACAGGTATTGATTTGTTTATAGCTTTCATACAAAATATGTATAAAATGACATCTGGTATAGTTTGGATTAAGAATGATCCCCAAAGGCCTGCTGCATTCACAGACAGGGTTCTGGGAAGGTGACTGAACCACTGGGACTTCAGTGACTGAACTGAAGCTGACTATCTTCCTGTTCAGAAGAAGGTTCTAATTAGAAGTGGCAGGTCACTGAGGATGTGACCCGCAAGGGTATTTCTCTCTCCTTGCTTCTCCCTTTTCTCTCAGCATCCTGATTGCCATGGCATGAGTGGATTTCCTTCATTCAGGCCCATCTGCTATGCAGTGTCTGTGTCTAACCCTGTCAAGCACAGACCGAAAAAAAAACCTGTCAATCAAAATGAATCTCTCCTCTTTTAAGTTGTGGTTTGGGTATTTTATCCCATCTATGGGAAAACTGACTAGGACAATACATAATTAATTTTCTGTACTATTTTCAGCAGCCACTTGAATGTATATTAATTTAATCTTAAGGTTGGATATGCAATTTTGTTTTGAAAATGTTGGAAGGATGCCCAAGTGTATCAACAAAGCATTGCATGACAACTTTCACACAAATATTCAGTGCTAGAACCAGGTTAGATGAATCTGTAAGCTCAACATGTAACATTAGGTCATATACAATTTCCTGAAAATAAACAAATATCCCTGTTTATATTAGTAACATCTGTTTGGAGGAGATGGATACCATCTGCTGACATCTTTTCCCACTTATTCTGTATTAGGAATTGTAACTGAAAACATAGCTGCTGCTGAGAGAAGGGCTATATCTCTCAATTCTGCTTGAAATTATGTCCACTGAACTGAATTCTTGCCAATAGACTGGGAAAGAAGAGATGAGTTCTACTTCTGTGTATGAGTTGTAAAATGCAGAACATGTGCTCCTCCATATTTTGTCTTCTTCCCTTCCTATGGAACACAGCTTTGAACACTCAGCTGAGAAAAATCCTCTAAGTGCTTTTGAAAACTAAAAACAAAAGGGTCCTCAATGAATGCATACATTAGTCTCCAGCCAGTGTGCATTTCCCACTGCAGAATTTATTTGAGCCACAAATAAACTTCTATTTACTTTCAACATCTTACCTTGGAGTCTCTATTAACAGTGTCAGAGTCTTCATGCTAACAACTGCATTCCTCAAGAGGTACAGATGTTTTATCTCCTGGAACCCAGGAATTATTTGAAAGAAACTTTATTCTCATCACCAGCCAAAAGAGGTTAGCAAGCAGAGAGTTGATTAATGCATGATTCTGCTGCAAATATAATGGAGCAGCTCATTAAATACAATGTCAAACTGTCAGTTACAGACATTTAAGAAAACAGCACAAAGTTTCTCTTCCTCCTACCAAATGAAAAATCTTATTGATCTGAAACTAAGTTGAACTTTAAATCTCAAAAGAGAAATGATAATATTTGCAAATGAGTCCAATCAGCATAATTCACACGCTATGGATTCACTAAATACTCTGGTGGCAGAGGTGAGAAACTAACATACTACTATCCACGATAAATCTCTTTAAGTATCATGATGACCACATAGTTTTAGAATTATGAGTGCAATGAAAGATTATAAGACTCAGGTTTGGTGATAATTATAACAGTAGATAAAGAAGAAAGGCATAGAAATAAAAGGCAAAAATATCTAAACTATGGCCTTTGAATAAAAGGAAACTAAGGAGAGCATAGATATACAAGTGCTTATTTCATGTGTGAAGACGCCACTGCTGTGGTCAACCACAGTTGCTTGAGGCTGATGCAGGAAAACACTCATGCTGGCATCTTGGGCTGTTATGTCAGATGTCAAAGGAACTGAAGTCTGCAAGTCTGTCATATTCAGTATTATTTTCCCAGGGATGCTGAAATAACCATTTTAAGCTAAATGGTTTAAAATTACAAAAGGTCATTGTCTCACAGTTCTGGAAACTCAAAGGCCAAAATCACAATGTCAGCAAGATTGTGCTTTCCCCAGAGTTTCTCAGGGAGGTTCCTTCCCTGCCCCTTTCAGTCTCTCAGGTCTCCAAGGACCCTATGTTTTGTGACATCCCAGGTCCAGTCCCTACTTCCATGTTCACAAGGCCATGGCTGTGCTTGATTAATCTAATTGTCAACTCGAACAGGAATGTCTGCTGAAGTGAGTTAGCATGGTTATAGGTGTTGAAGATCCACCTGGGGAGGACTGTTGGCTTCATATG
Source organism: Octodon degus (assembly GCF_000260255.1). Classification (NCBI taxonomy): domain Eukaryota; kingdom Metazoa; phylum Chordata; class Mammalia; order Rodentia; family Octodontidae; genus Octodon; species Octodon degus. The sequence goes on from NW_004524840.1 coordinate 1,427,694, forward strand.
AAAGAGGAAATGGACTTCCTGCCAGTGCTGATGCTGCTCTGCCTGTCTGATCTTCCTTGAAAGAGCTTCCTTGCAGCTGGTTCTCTTCGAAGAGGCATAGGCTGTTCCCCATGGAGGAGCTTGAGTCTTGTCATTGCCAAGGATGGCTGCTGGTCTCTGCAAAGGAGATTCTGTCCTCACCTTCACCTTAAACTCTGTTTCCTGCTTTTTGGCACCATTGCCTAAGCTTCCAACACTGGCTTTGGGGTCAGGATCCTCTGGCTTCCTGACATGGACTCTTTGGGACATTACTGTAGGCTCTAAGCCTTTCTGATCATTAGTACTTGGATAGCAGTTCTGCACTTTTTTACATTTGATTCTAAGGGTGGATATTGTATACTAATCTTGTGAACCTCTGTGTTTTGAATTAAATCATCTCTTTGGCAACTATTGATTGAACAGTCATCTTCCCTATCATTAGGTCTGTATATCTACATCTGTATCTCTGTTCTCCTTTTATAAAGATACCAGTAATGCTGGATTCTGGATCCACTATACAGGTTGACTAATTACATCTCCAAAGATGTCTACTTTTAGAGAACTCAAGATATTGAGGTACTAGAGATTAGGAATTTAGTATGCATTTTTATGTCATATATCATTCATTATAGGGACTTAATTTTATAAAACAAACAATAATACTCTATTAATATTGGTCTAAATTTAATTGTTCTTTTTCATATATTAAACAAATGGAAAACCTGGTTGTATTACACATTGAAAATATCTATTTAAATATGTTAAGTAGCTAAGCAAACCATGTTTTTATTTGCAGATAAAGATAAAAAATATGTCAAAAATTCTATTAGATTGCTTTCATTGTCCATTCAGTAAACTCTGTCTACAGGTTCTTTACCATTTCTAGATATGATACAAAAGACTGAATGGGCCCCAAGAAGAAGTGAACTGGACACTCTACAACCAAATTCTATTTGGTAAATTAAAGAAATTCAGTGTGCTTTACAAGAAGATTTTGCATGGATAATCACATCGACAACGTACAGAGACATGGGCACTGCCAAGGCCGTAAATAAAAATTCAACTACAATAAGTTAAAGAGTGTATGTTTCTTAAAGATTTTTAAAATTGATTTCTAAATAAAACAATCCAAAATTATCTAACTGAAATTGTCCAAAATTTATAAATATTAAAGACCCAAAGCAGCAGATTATTTGATTTTCTTTTGCCACCAGGTATTCTATTTGACTAGCCTTTATTTTTTAAATAGAACTTGGTTACTTTATGTTAGCTTTGAAATAAAAGATTGTCCATCTATTTTTTTTCTCCTGAGAACAGATTTATCTGTGTAAGAATCAGTGAAAATCTGTGTAAACTTTCCTATTCATGAAACTGGTGAGAGTTTTGACAGCCTGGCTTGCCAGCTTGAATTTTGTAGCACATCTGTAGTTATAAATATAGAATTTCAATTATGCAAATCACCTTGGAAATATCTTTTTCAAAGTTAAAAAAAAGTAGTTTATCCCCTTATACATCAATAATATTCTTAACAATTAGATGTATATTAGTCAAACAAAATCAAAACCTATACTTGCGTCTGTGGTAGTACTGATGTAATTCAGCCTATTGTATTAGCACACAAATAATAATATAATGATGTAATTATGTACTGTACATAATATAATACCACCATTTTTTGAAAAGTTGGGGTTATAAAGATTTTCATGACTTCACCATGAAATAACAGACTAACATTCTAATTATGTGAAGTTTGGAAAACAAGAACAACAACAACAAAAATTCATCCTTGTTATATCTCATTGCTGTCATTTGGATCTTAGCATTCCTCAGAAAGCCCATGTGTTAGAGATTTGCTCCTCAGCTTGCATCTGTTGGCAGACTTATCTTTGCATCTTATGTCAGGAATTACCAATACATTACCTACTTGAGATCAGTCATATCCATTTATTTTAAAAGATGCTGAAATAATCTTGTGCATCATCTTTACAATCTGAATCCTCACCATAGATTTCACATTGTGAGATGTCTGACAAAACTTCTAGAGTTTGTGATGAACTCAATGTTTTTATTCCTCCAAATTCATATGTTGAAGTTGTAATTTCCGATGTGATGGTATTTAGAACAGATGACTGGAAATAATTAAATCATGAGAGTGGATCCCTTGGGAATTTGGTTAGTGACCTTCTAAGAAAAGACACAACAAAATTAACATACCTTCCCTCCATGTGAGACTACAGCCAGAAGATAGCTGTCTTCAAACCAAAAAAAGTTTCCTTGCCAGACACTGAATTTCCACACCCCTTGGTCTTACATTGCCCTGACTCCAGAACTGCATGAAAACTGAGTTGTCTGTCATGTTACAAAGTTTTGGTCAATGATAAAACATGCATGCTAGGACACTGGTCTCCTAAGATTGGGATGCACTTGGGAAATTTCAATTTTCTAGCAACATTTTGCCTCACATGTCAAGAAGTCATAATGTCATAGCACAACATCATCCTTGTGTCTGTGGTAGTACTGATATAATTCAGCCTATTGTATTAGCACACAAATAGTAATATAATAATGTAATTATGTACCATACATAATATAAGCAATACATGACTGTTATTAGTTTACACAATTTCTATGCTATATTTTTCTCCTTAGGACATTTTAGAGTGCACTTGTACTAACTAATAAAATAAAAATTTACAAAAAAATAATATACCATGTTAGGCCTGCGACAGCCTACATCTATTGTTTATCGTGCTTCTTTTTTGTATCAAAATGCTATATCAAGTGCTTGACCCATATCCTATAAATTTGTGTAAGGCTGCACTACGATGCTTGCACAGTGACAAAATAATCTAACAACACACTTCTTAGAACAGAGTCTAGTTATTAATAATGCATTACTAGATTGTTTTAGCCACTGAGGTTGTGGTGATTTGTTATAGCAACATCTACTAACCAAAACAGGGTATAAACGAGAAATGTGAAAAAGTCTAGGTAGAAAAAGCCAATGAAGGATTTTCACTTCAGTGATCAAAGTAGGCCTTACCGTCTGCACAGCTCAAGTTTTCCAGTTCTGCCCTACAGATTCCAGACCTGCAGCAGAAATATCGGCAAGTAGAATCTGCTGCAGAATACCATAAATGTCTTGCAAATACTGAAGAAAATCCAAAAGGACATTTTCTTCATTTTCAAGATGCACTTGTGAATCATTAGATCCTCTTTAAGGGAAAGCAAATTAAGGTATAGCACCCCCCCAGGCACTTCGCCTCTATGCCTCTGTACCTTCTCTGTCTAATAATGAGACCCACATTGTTAGTGATATCTTCTATTGTAAAAGGAACCACACACACAGGGCTCCGGATCTTCTGCTTTACAGACTGTTGCTTTCTTTCTTTCTCTCTTTTTTTTTTTCTTTTGTCATCCTTGACTTCAGCCTCATTCACATTCTGTTCACTCTGTTATGCTGCTGCATGAATGCTTTTCCTGCCACTAGCTGATGACTTCTCTGCTACTTGACCCTGCAGAAACACTTTACAGCCTTTTTGCTACAAAGCGGGACAGGATAATATATCTCAGTCAAAGTATCTCATTTCTCCCAGCTGAATGTATTGAAAATTCATGTTTCCATCAATAGTTGTTGAAACACCCACTTGTAGAAATACCAAAATTGTCCTCACAGAGAGGACGCCAGTGGCTTAAATGCCCCCTCCCCTGCCAGTGCATTTTTTAATGGTACAGTGCTTCAAAGCCAAGGGAATTCAGGCTTCCCAAATGTCTTCCAACGAAGTCATCTCTGACACGTCCTCCAGGAAACTCCCAGGGATTGCACAGACTTGCTGCAAAAACGGATTCTCTCTTTTGCTGCTAAGAGGCTTCCATACTTGCTATTTGACTGCAACAGTAGTGTCTCTAATCACGACAAATGCTGAGAACGTAGCTAACGTGTATGCAGCTAAGTCCATCTAAGTCATATTTTTTGAACAAACTACAAAGGTTTTCCCCAAATATGAATATCAACCATCCTTAACTTATAGCAGAAAAATAATAAAAAAGTAAAATGCTTCTACAATTTTTTATGTTTACCTCATTTCCCTTAATTGTGTTTTATATTTTTCAAGTGGCAAATTCACTTTTGATCACATGTCTTTAGGAGACTTGCTAATTTGGACACATTAGAGAAGTATTCTAGTCATTTCATTAATCATTACTGTTTTTCTCCTTTAAGGTCTAGAATTATTTAAAAGCAATTAATATTTCCTCCTTATTACTTGAAATAAGAAACTGTGAAGTTTCAAACATTCTTGTGTCACAGTATAAAACTTTGCTTTTATAAATTTCTTGCAAAAGTATATTAAGTGCTACCACATGGTTTAAAAAATAACTTTTGATCAGGTTTCATTTAAATTTGCTTTCAGTTTAAGAGATATTTTTGCATGAAATAGAGTTACCTTACAATCATGATAATAGTGATCATTGAAATAATATAAAGCTGTGAGGCATTTTGAAAAAAAAAGTATAATTATTATATCTTATATTTGAGAGTAACGAATCATGGAGCTAAACCAGAAATATTCAATAGCTGTTATATGAAGTCTCTTGGTAAGTAAAAAATTGCTTTCCAAAGTCTGCCACTGCCTAAAAATTTTGGCTTTGAATTACCCTATGAGCAACAATTCCATGTCAAATTATTTTAATGAACAGTGTTTACCTCTGGATTGTCAGCTATATCCCTTTTGCAACTGCCATAGGAAATAATAATTGGAAAATGAAATAGTTATAATGAGTGAGTTCACACCCTATAGTGGAGCTTCTCTTTACGACAGCTATAAATGACTCTGCACCCCAGTGAGTAACAGAGGGTGCCCAATGGTGGCAATTTGAACTCTCTGCTGCTGCCCAGAATGATGCAAATGGTCGGCTTCAGGCCTTAACACAGCTCTGTCCTGGAAGAGAGTTATTAATCATAACATCTACAATTAGAAGTCTTCTCAAGCATTATATGTCATACCTGAGTCTTTCATATAAATTACCCTTAATTTACTCACTAAACCAATGCAGTAGAGAATAATTCTTTTATGAATGAGGAACCTGAGGCTTAGGCCAATAAAAGTATGACTCAAAATTCTACAGTGAGTGAAGTGCAAGTTACTGATTTACTTTACAGCCCATATTCTTCCATAAATGATGACTCAGTGCTTCTAGCATGCCTTGGGGGTAAATCAGCTGTTATTTACTTAATAGTAAATAGCTGGCTGAGTACTGAGAAACAGAATCCTGTCATATTCCCTGGTCTTCCTCTAGGAATTTGTCTTGTCTTGATAGCTCACATAGGACCAGAGGAGCTACAGAGGCATTTCCTCGGCATTTCCATTCTTCCTATTGCTGAGAACAAGCTGAGATCCCTCAATCACTGCTGTCAATGTGCTCCACTTACGTTTTGTCACTTTATGTTAAAAATCCGCAAGAATACTTGCTTTGTAGAAGTGAGACTTAGTTTTCAAACTTCTGCCACCTAAATACTGTCTTCTGTCTGCCTAAATAAAATTATTTTCAAGGCTCATAAGACAGTTTTCTGCACTTCATCATCCTAATTGGCCAAACTGTAAGGTTAAATGTCATAATAACTTGAGACCAAGTGTCCTGGATTTTTATTATTAATTTTCATGTGCAACCTTAAAAATGAGTATTGAAAATATAATAGAAATGTAGAAGTGATTATCCACACAGGAAATAGCAATTACTGCCATTGTTCAGAGTTATTTTACACATTGCTTATGAGAGGAAAATGACCTCCTCCATCACTGCCCTGAAGAAAATCTTTTATTCATCTAACAAGTAGTTCTTATCAGAAACTTTCTGGATGCCAGAGCTATGTAAGTCAATCAGCAAAGAAGATTCTTCCCTTGAGTTAATTCCCATTTTATTTTGTGATGGAGAGGGGACTGGGAAGTGGAAATTAGATAACTAAACATATAAGAAATATACTGCATAATAAGTTACATGTGAAAGTTTTAAAAAGCAATGTAATAAAGAATGACTCTTAGTTTGACAAAAAGTCTTTCTCATACAGTTAGATTTGAGTTTACATAAAAAGAGGTTAGTTGTGGAAACATTACCTGCATCCTGGATTTTTGTTGAGACTATCAGTTTGTCAGCAAGAGGGCTGAGCAAGCACCTTAAAATTTATGTAAAATATCTGTGAATGTGCAACTTCTTTTATGTGTTCCACCGAAGACACCACTGAATCTACCTGTTACGTAACTGTGAGGGTCCAGAGTTGCTTTCTCAGACTGGGTAAGGTTAGCTATGGGTTATCCATGCAAAATGATGTGTGGTTGGGGAGGGGTCCAGGAGCACATAGTACTGTGATGACAAAAATGCATTAGAAAAAAATGCATGCCTACATGTGGCATCTTTTAAACCATGTCACATAGAAGCATTCATTTTTTGAAATGACTTTAATGTTTTATTTAAAATGAGTATCTAGGGCCAGGGTGACAGATCAGTGGAATAAATGCTTGCCTGGCAAGCACAAGGTCCTGAGTTCAATCCCTGGTACCACCACCAAAAAATAAAATAAAATAAAACAAAATGAGGACTTATTTCTCAATTTTTATTTACTCAGTCTCTTTTGTTTTGCTGCTTTGGGTAATATCTGTCTTATTCAAGAACATGACAAAGATTATGAATAATCAGGTATACAAAATAAAATCAGTTGAGGCTGGGGATATAGCTTAGTAGCATATGTGCCTGCCTAGCAAGAGCAGGTTCCAAGCTCAATCCACAGTGCTGCAAAAAATAAAAGAAAATCAGTGTAATAAACTCTAGTTCCTGTTTTCGAGGGAATACTTTTAGTTTTTTATCATTTCATATATTTTCTATTGCTTTGTTACAAATAGATTTCATCAAACTTGGTTATGGTTCCTCTATATTTGTATTTTTCAGGATTTTATTTATGACGTGGTGCTGTACTTTATTAAAAACCTTTTCTGCATCTATTGATATGATCATGTGGATTTGACCTTAGTCCTATTTATTTGATATATTACTTCTATTGATTTGCTTATGTTGCATGATCCTTCCATCTCTGGGATAAAAATTACTTAGTCATGATGTATAATATTTTTAATGATGTGCTGCATGCTGTTTGCTGACATCTTGTTGGGGATTTATGTTCATGGAGTAAATTAACCTATAGCTTTGTTTAGCTGGGTCTTTATCTTGGTTTAGAATCAGAATGATGCTTACTTCCATAAATTAATTTATGAGAAATCCATCAGCTACAATTTCTTTGAAGACCTAGAGTAGTATAAGTGATATTATATGCTTAAAAGATTTTACGACTCGTCAACGAATCTACCAGGTCCTGAGCTTTTTCCTTTTTTCTTTTGGTGGAGATTATCTATTTATTTATTTACCTCAAGTTCATTGCTTATTTGGTTTTTCAGGTCCCCCACACACACTTGGATTAACTTTGTTAATTTACGAGTCTAGGAATTTTTACTTTTCTTTAATTTTTTTTTCAACTGTATTGGAATGCAAGTTTTCAGCCTGGTTACTCTCTTCCGAACTCTAACAGAGTCTGGTTTGATTTTACCTTTATCATTTCTAATTTTAATTATTCTAATGAGTCTTCTCATTTTCTCTTGATGAACTTAACTAAGGGTTCATACACTTTGTTTATTCTTTCAGAAAACCAGGTCTTCAATTTAGTGCATTGATTTTATAACTTCAATTTAATTGATTCTGCTCTAACTTATATGATTACCCTTCTTAGTTTTGGCTTTAGCCTGGATTGTTGCTGTTTCTTGTATATTTTAATGTGCCTCATAAGGTTATTTATTTGAGCTTGCAGTTTTCTTAAGGTAAGCCCTGATTAAAATGAACTTCCCTCTTAGTACATTCATAGTACCCCAGTGATTCCAGGCATTGTCATTAACTTCTAGAAATGTCTAAATTTTTTTCCTAATGTCTTCAGTCACCCATTGGTTATTTAGGAAATGTTATTAATTGTCCAGGTGTTTCCACTTTTCTGTTATTGATTTCTAATGTCATTGAACAGTAGTCTGACAGCAGACGTAGGGCGATTTAATCCTTTTGTATATTTTTAAATAGGCTTTATAAATTAGTATGTGATGTATTTTGGAGAAAAAAGCATGTGCTGCAGAAAAGAATGTGTCCTCTTTTGTAGTAAGGTGGACTACTCCATGGATATCTACTCAACATGTATGCTCTAGGATGTAGTTCAATTCTAATATTTATCGATCGTTCTATCTATCTCTTTTAAAGTGGAGGACATAATTCCTCCATTATGGTTGCATTAGTATTTGGTAGATCCTTTTTGTTAAGCAGTATTTGTCTTAAGAAGAAAAGAAAGGTACTCCAGTATTTAATTCATGCATATTTATGATATCTGTTCTTGTTGGACTGCTACCATAACTAGCATATATTTACCCTCTTTGTCTCTTCTAATTAGTTTTATCATGAAGTTTGCTATGTCTGAGATTAGAATTGATGCTCCTGTTCATTTTCAGTCACCCAGTGAATGAAATATTGTTTTCCGTCCTTGGAATTTAATCTATTAATATCTTTTTGGATTATGTGATTTTTTTAAAATCCAGGCTACTAATGTGTCTCTTTTGATTGGAGAGTTGAGGCCATAAACATTGAGAGATTTTACTGAGATGCGTTATTTATTATCACTTTCTTTGTAGTGACTACTTTCTTTTCATTTTCTGTCATATTCTGTTGTTGTTTTCATTTTACCTGGGATTTTAGCTTTCTTTGTTCTTACTACTTTGTGAAGAAGTTCTAGAAGTGCTCTTTGCGTGCATGTCTTTAGTTACATTATTGTAGCTGCTCTGGTCCCCTGAGTGGCCTCACAGGGGTTGCTTTCATGGTCATTTTGAATTTGGGGATGAATCAGAAGTTCAGCACTGCCAGCTCTGCTGAATAAGTGGAAGAGGATGTACTGACATACTTTTAAGCACTTAATACACTAAGTACTGGAGTACCTTTCTGTTCTTCTTAAGACAAATACTGCTTAGCAAAAAGTAATCTACTAAATACTAATGCAATCATAATGGAGGATCTAAGTACTCCACAAAGGATATCAGCACAATTAAAGATACTCAAAATAAAGGAGTGTCAGAACTGCTGCAGAGTGACAAGACATTACTGGGTATATTTTGAGAAGGACATCTGACAATGTGTTTTTATTGTACTAGTTTTAATGTTTAAATATTCACCATATATTGTGATCACATAATGCACAATGAAAATGTTATTTGTGGCTTCTATTTTAAAACATATTGATTAAATAAATTTATATATTTTTTTACCATTTCTGTGGCATACTATTTTAGACAGTGTAAATTAAATACTCATAATAATATAAAAACCCATGTGGTTAGGTGTATTTCCTTCTTAGGTGCTCTAAGAGAAGCACATTCCAACATTTGTGTATAAGGAATCTTTAGTATCTACTCATCTGAAATAGTCTTTTATTCAAGATTAAATCTTTGCTGTCCTTTTTTTTTCTGTTCAGTTTTTCATGGAATTAAAAAGCAAATACTTACCAAGTGATTCCTGAAAATACAGATTTAACTATAGAACAACTTAATTATTTGAATGAAAAAAATTCATTTCTTGGAATTTTATTGGAATGCTTACACTTCTATTCCAAAATGATACTGTGTTTTACATTATTAAGCATAAGAAAGTTGAAGAAATAAGATAACAAACAAACTGTAGATTTCCACTATTTACATAACAGAGTGACTTGCAGTTGACTCATCTGTTATAGGAAAAAAAAACTAAAAAATTGAATAAAATACATGAAACAACTCTCTTTAGACAATGATCAAAAAGTAGCCCAGGATTTTGATCTCTAAGAAAAGAGTTACAGAGTAGCATAGCCTTCCAATCACTCCAACCTTCAAAGGTTGTAAATCCTAACAAAATATATATATATAGGCTGGGAAAAAAACAGACATTGTTATGTGTGTATTGGGCTGTTAAACAGGTACAACTGAGATATTTCTACAGAGCACTGGAGATAAAGGGTGTATATAGAAGTAAACATAGCACTCCAGGAATCTGCATAGAACTGTCTTCAAGTCAATCTGCACAAGGTATAGTGAAAGTCTATGACACCACACAGAATTACCAGGTATCTATGAGTAAACAAGTTCCACATTTCTGATATGCAAACTCTAATGAGACAGCATGGCGTGGCATCACTGAGCACTAAGATTATTTAGTAGAACTCTCAGAATCACAGTTCCCTTTAAAAATATATAGCCTTAGATTAAAAGAATTTTAGCTCTACCCTAACAAAGCTTTGATGTTAAATTTTAAGGTGATTAGTATGGACTACAGGCAATTTAACTGAACCAAAGCAAAACTTAACATTCCTTAAGGAAAAAAAATCTAGAAATTCAATAGCTTAACGTATACTTGAAGTGGATAAAATTTACTAAGTATACCAAGAGATAGAAAACAACTAGAACTCACATTCAGGAGAAAACTTTTCCAGTTGGAACACTCCCAGAAGTGGTAGAGGTAAGGCCTCACCAATAAGAATAGGCAAATTGCCAAGAATTTAAATGAAGACATCAACATAATGAGGAATGAAAGGGAATTTGTTTTAAACAGTAAATTAAGAGAAACACTTGAAGTTCTAAAAAAGAAATTTACGGTGCTTGAAACATAAATTTTATTGTATGAAATTACTAAGCAATGAAAACTATCCAAACATAAACATGAAGAATAATAAAAACTGTTACTAATTTTTTTTAAAAAACTAAGCACAAGGTCCTGAGCTCAATCCTCAGTACCACAAAAATAAAACAAAACAAAACAAAACTTAGCACCTTGCCTATGCAGTTAGAGCTACACACACACACACACACACACACACACACACACACACACACACACACTGGAAGCCAGTAGTAGGCAGGCAGAAAAAAAATTAAAAAGAAGTTTATATATATAACACTAAACACTTCATAAAAAGCTATAAACACATAGAACCAAGAACAATGTATTGAAAATGAAGCAAAGAAAACTATATTAAGGCATGTCCTGTCAAATGTCTAAAATGTAGCATAAAGAAAACAAAACAAAAATAGATATCCAAAGGAAAAAAAAGACATTGCATAGAAGACACATTACACTTAAGAATAATCACAGATTTTTAATTTGAAGAAGTAAAAGAAATGTCATTGAAAAAAATGTAACTAAGAAAAGGGAGCCAGATACAAAATACATCCTTCCTGTGTACATGAAATTCTAGCCTAGGCAAGAATAAATTAAAGGAGATGATCAATGTTCGTCCTTCCTGAGGGACAATTGAAAAGTGAGAATATTCAAAAAGGAATTTAAGATAATATCAATGTTTTCTATCTTGGATGTAGTCAAAAGTTTATAATCTTATCAGAAAATGTCAGACTACACATTTAAAATAGGTACCTCCTGGCATGTATCAATTATGTCTAAAGGAACTCATTTCAAAAATCAGTGAATAGAAATCACACTTAAAGGCTCAATGGTAGATCTAACCACGTGCCTGCTATAAGGAGATAGCCACAAAAGGGCACTGACATTGCTCTTGACATTTTTTGGTTTAGTACAAGAGAAAAACCTATGACTTTCAATTGTTTTCTTCACTAGCAAAAGAAAGTATGGAAATTATTTTATTGAGATAGGGTTTCTCTAAAAACACTAAAATTGACAAGGGATGTGGTGGTTATCTAAAAGAGACACTTTATATACAAATGGCTAAGATTCTGACCTCTGGTTTAGCTGACCTTAATGTCCCTGAAATATGCTCATGCCAAATATGTTTTCATAAAGCAAAAGCATTTTTGCTGCAGTTGAGATAACTGCTTAAGTACACTTAGATTTCCACGCATCTACGCTAATTCATTAATGGACTTTCAGCTTCTAGAGGATGCAGTTAATAGGACCATTAGACAAACTTTTAAATACGTGTTTTCTTAAATGAAGCTTTGAGATCATAACTGAGGCTTCCAGAATATAATTAATAAACAATTGACTATTCCGGGAAGAGCTTTTAGTACAGAAGTTCTAAGTTGTTGGCTAAAGAAAAAACCATACGCTCTAAATATAATACTCATAGGAAACAAAGTTGCACTGTGCCATGAACTTTAAAAATGTGTTTTTATTCAAACAAAAGGCCATCATCCTTCCGTGCCAAATGTAGTAGGTAAAGCAATGAGGTATCAAAACATTTTCCTCTCTAAGAAAGGAAAAAAAAAGCTTGGGCCATCTCAATTAAATCATAACTGGTTAATATTTCAGTGTTCCGAACATTTGATTTGAATAGATAGCTATTTAACTTAACATCCATTGTGTATTTCTAAACCTTTCTGAAATTTCTTGCAATTTAAAAATGTATTTTCATTTTATGCATTTAAAATGTTATTATTAATA
>NW_004524840.1:1441062-1442060 GCF_000260255.1 Octodon degus
TCCTTATCCCTTCATTTCTCGATCCTCCTTCCCTCTGAGAATCTCCTTATCTTTTATTTGGCTGTTTAATTTTACTTAGGGTTTTTTATATAAGATAAATTATGTGACATTGGAGCTTGCATATCTGATTTATCTCCTTGAGCATTATGGTCTCAAGATGGATCCATTTTCCTACAAATGACTCAAGCTTATCCTTTTTATGCCTAGCAGTACTCCACAGTGTGTAAATGCCACATTTTCTTTATCCATTCATCTGTTGAAGGACATATGGGCTACTTCCAAGATTTAGCTATTATGAATTGTGCTGCTATCTTTGTAATATGATGTCTTAAATCTTTCAGGAAGATACCTAGAAGGAGAGTAGCTGGGTCAAATAATTTCTAGTTTCAGTTTTTTTGAGGAATCTTTCTACTGATTTCTCTAGTGGTTAAACTGGTTTATAGTCTTAACAACAGTGCAGAAGATTTCCTTTTCCCTACAGCCTCTCTAGCCTTCATTAGTATTTGATTTCCTGATGATGGTCATCCTTTCTCAGGTAAAATGAAACCTAAGTATTGTTATAACTTGCATTTATCTGAAATCCAGTGATGTTGAGCATTTCATCATGTATTTATTGCCAATCTGTACATCTTCCAATTCATTTTGCTTTCCTATTTAAAAAAATATTTATTTATTTATTTGTTCATTCTTGGTTTGAAGTTGAGACTGTCTGAGAACAGGATTGCTACCCCTGCTTTTTTCTGAGGGTCTGGGGAGTATAGTATTTTTTTTTCCATCCTTTGATTTTCAGTCTATGAATTTCTTTATGAGTTAAGTGTGTTTCTTGTATAGAGCACATTGTTGGATTTTGTTTCCTAATTCACTGTGCCAGTCTATTTCTTCTAGTCGGTAAATTGAGACCATTTACATTGATGGTTATAATCGAGATGTATTGACTTACAATTGACATGTTATTTACCTACTCTTGTTTACTCCTTTTTTTCCTGTGCTTAATTGTT
>NW_004524840.1:1444860-1464860 GCF_000260255.1 Octodon degus
TTTCCCATTCTGTAGGTTATTGCTTTATGGGTTTTTTGTTGTTTCCTTTGCTGTGCAGAAGCTAGTTCAATAAAAGGTTCTCATTTTTGAATCTCTGAACTATTTCCTGTGCAGCTTTTATATAAGATTCTATAGTTAAAGGGCTATGTGAAATTTCCAGGCAGCTAAGTCCCCATAAAGAACCCAATCTTCTTATCTAAAAGATCAGAAATAAGGGTCCCTGTGATCTGCGGAATAGAGGAAAATCTTCATTTAATTTTCTTCTTTCTTCTCATTCTTCTCTCCTACCCTGGATCTGAGGTCAACACAGCCCAATATAGGTGTACTTCTGTGAAGGGAATCCTAATTCTGGACAGAACTACTGGAAAAGGGACTCACTGCATCCTAATATAGAGTAGAGTGAAAGCTTCTTTCTGTTCTCTTTTGACTCATTGCTTCGCCCTGATGACGGTGCTGGTCATAACAAATTGCACAGCACAAGCTTGGTGACTGAACTGAATGAGCTGCTATTTTTCTGCCTGATAAATAGGAAAAGTAAGACATTAGAAATTGAAGTGTGTGATAAGTATACCCCAGCATCAAAAGGTCAGAGTGGAGCCCTTATTTCTATGCATTAAAGCCACAAACTTTTGGCTCACTTCTGAACTACCTGTATGTATTGCAGGGTGAGGTTAATATAGCAAAGTCTTAGGAAACTACACTATAGATAAACCAACAAGGGTAAGCCAACCGCTGAATATTACATGTCTACAACCTATAAATAGCATTTCACTCACTGTGATGATTAAGACAACAAACAATTTCAAATGAAGAGACAGACATATCATCTGAATCTAATAGGCTTGATTGTTTCCTGAAAGAGAAAACTGCAAATGTTATTCTATGAAAATGTTTCATAGCATTCAGAGTCTTCCAAGATTATATTTCACAATTTCAAAAAAAATCCAAAAAACACTTGGTATTCACAACTTCAGTAGACCATCTAAAATTACTCAATTGAAAAAAACAAGGGCCAGGAAGATAGCTCAGTAGAAGAAGTGCTTGCCTGGTAAGTGCAAGGGTCTGAGTTCAATTCTCAGTTCTGGAAAAAAAAAAACCTAATAAAACTTTGTAACGAATTCTCAAGTAAAATGAAAACCAAACCATGCCAATTCCAAGATGAAGTAGCAATAATGCAATTATCAGATAAGAAACCACAAAACTTCTACTAGCTCAGCATTCTATAACTTAAATGCAAACACTTTTGAAACCAATGGTGAGACAGAAAATCCTAGAATAAAAAGAACATGTATTGAAAAATATCCAAGTGAAAAATACAAAACTGAAAAATTTAGCATTTGAAATTATCTCTGTACTATCTCAATGCCAATAGGAAAGCAGAGGGAAAAGCCACTGAACACAAATTTGAATCAAAGTAATTTTCAGTTTAAAGAAGAGGAAGAAAAAGGCTTGAAAAAGAGAAAAGAATAAGCTTAGTGAACTTGGCAAAAGGAAAAGGATTTATTATGTCATTGGATTCTCAGTAAAAAAGAAGAGTGATTCTTTTTGAAATAAATTGGGGAAAATGGCTTAAATTTTCTCAAATTTGCTGAAATGACATCTATTTATAAACTCAAGAAATACAGAAAACCCAAACAGAAAAAATTTCAAGATAACTATCATCATACACATCTAACAGTCAAATTGTTAAAATCTAATGAAAAATAAAAACTGGAACATTTATTATTAGAGGGATGTAAAGTGATACAGTCACTAGAAGAAGCAAATGGACAATATCCAAGTTGGATATATATTTACTGTATGGCAAGGTCATTTCAGTCCTAAGTATTTAATTAGTATAAACAAATATGTTACACTAAAGCATGTACAAAAATTTTGGCAGCTTCTTTGATATTTTGTCAAAAATGTAAAGCAGAATATCTTTCAACTAGTGAGTGGACAAGCAAAATTATGTTCTGTCTGTGCAAAGGAGAAAACCATTAATGAAAAACAGCACAAATGAATCACAATGCCTTATTCTTAGCAAGAGAGGTTAGACTCATTATGTCATTGAATGGATAGAAGATTCTGGAATAAGCCATAAAGCTGAAGAACAGAGGTTGATAGGTGAGGGAGAATGACACAAAGAAATAACGTGAGGAAATTCTAGTGATGACGGTATTATTCTCTGTCTCAATTTTTGTGGTAGTGATATTAACTTGATGAACTCAATGCTCACAAATTTCTACACGAAAAAGTGTAAATGAATTTTATATAAATTAAAAACTGAATGAATTAAAAGGAAAAACAAGTAAATGCCTTAAGAAATATCACACAAGTATTCAAGTGAACCTTTGTTGAATAAACATACCTTATTTGCTTGTTTCATGTTAAGTTGACATCATTGTTTTCCCAATATTTTCAAAGAAAAATGTACATTCTTTATTAAAATATGTCATTTCTGAAAATCTATAATGACAAACTTAAAAAAATAGAAATCATGTTTGTTTCTTAAGACAGTAAACTATTAATAAAATGCTTAAGAATAGCCATATTAAGAAATACTAACAAGGTCTAAAATTTTTGAGAGAAACAAAGAATTAATAAAAGACTATGTTATATTCCTTGATAGAACAAGGAATTTTATTGCAAGAGGTCAGGATTCAAATGAGATACCAGTACAATGTTCTGGAAGCTGTTCCACTTGAGCATAAAGTTTATTTGGATAATCAAGACTATATTAAATATACCAAAGCACTTCAATAAAGAAAGGAAATGCATGTGGAGGATTGGCTATGGGCCCTTAAGACTTAATGATTTAGTAATTAATGCTGTTCGTCTCAAAAATATGAATATGGGTCAAAGTTAACACGCACAGAATCCAGAATTATTCATGCTTAATTTGGTCATCATTGTGTAATAAAGCAGTACTATCTGTCATTAAGGAGAACTACATTGCTTAGTAATGGCATTGGAACTATTAGTACTGCTAAGCCATTTGGAAAAGATGGTTTTTCCATCTTACCATATCTTACTTATAACAAAACAGAAACTTCAGGCCATTCAAGGAATAAATCAAACTTAATGTTTTAAAAGCTTGAACAACTTTTCTCTTATTCCTTGAGAACTGCAATGTCTTGCATTTTCCAGTAATTCTGATAGAATGGAGATCTTTTCAGTATAATCAACAAGATTTGCTTACAGTTTTGGTTGTAGGAACTTCACCAAGGACCGCGAAACAAGACTTTACGTGTTCATACTAGTCAGCTTTCTTGTTGTAGGACACAATAACTACTCCCCACAGCTTAATGGATAGGTTCTATTTAACTTTCGGTTTCAGGGGGTCAGTCCATGGTCCCCTGGTTCCAATGGACAAAAATATTAGTAGAAGGGAAGGGTGAGCAGAGGTTCTTAGTTCATGGAGGCCTGGAAGGAAAGAAGGGGAACAGTGTCAGGCAGGGATAAGGACTGAGGTTTAGCACCCATCACACTCCTCCATGACACCCAGGAGTGTGCTGCCCTTATCTCTACATGACTCCCAAGCCAGTCAAGCTGACACATGAGTCTTTACCGCAGTCTCTAGTAATGGATGCCTATAGATAAGTCTGGCTAATAAGCATAATTTTGAGACGACATACTTTTCTATTTTGCTTACTTGGAGAATAATAATCTTGGAAAAGGTTTCATCTAGTTCACACATCTTGCTCCAGTGAAGTCTTTCCACTCTATTCCAACCTAAGGATAGACATAATCTTCAACTCTTACACTGGAGAAGAAGGCATCATTCTTAAAATTATTTCTTGCAATCAAGCAGCAGAAACTGTGTTTCTCAGGAGGTGGGTATAAATAAAACTTTTTACAATTATTATTCTTTCCATACAGGGTCTTGCTATGCAGTTTAGACTCATGGTGATCTTCCTGTCTCAGCCTCCCCAGTGCTGGAATTACACACATGTACCACCATTCCTGGTTTTGGGGCTGGCACTGTACACTCTGGGTTCCAGGGCCAGCAGGACATGAGGTACCAGGGATTGAACTCGCAACCTTGTGCTTGTCAGGAAGTCACTTATGCCATGGAGATATCTCCCCAGCCCTATAACTAAAAGTATTTATGTGAAATTTTTTCTTGTTCAATCACTTTATTCCTCAATTTACCTTGCTCCTGACATTGTTTGGCCCAATTTTTATGTGCAGTTTCATATTTTGCTCCCAACACAAACAAGTTAAAATCTACACAGTGCTTACTAAAGATTCAAACATGTGCTCATTAAGTGTGATGTTGTAAAAGATGTAAGTTATATCACTGTATTCTCAGAATACAGGAGAGAGATTCTTCTTAAAATAAATTAGGATAAATGGCTGAAATTTTATCAAATTTGTTGAAATAGTATCTATTTATAAACTCAAGAGATCAACTAGCAATGATAAAGGTCTTGCAATATTGCCTTCTCCTTCACAAGATCCTTATTGTCACTTGCTCCACCCTGGATAATTGAAGCCACAGAGGAATCCATCCCTTCTTTGCATTAGAAAAATTATTATTGTTCAACAGTTTCTGTTATTTGTGCATCATGATGTTGTGGGGAAGAATCAAAGATAGACTATGTTTAAGAGATATATTTTATATTTCCCTGTAGCTTGCATATCAAGAAAATTGACTTTTCTGACCTGGTTACCTTATTTGTTAATTGTATTTTAATTTTATACTTTTTAAATGTTTTTTTGTATTTAGCGGGGGCTACGATGCTACAGGGTGTACACTGTGCAGATTGGATTTGTAGTGATCCGCCTGTTTACAGCCTCCCAAGAGCTGGGATTACAGGTGTGCCCCACCATGCCCAATCTCAATTGCTGTCTCAGTGCAGTTGCTTCCTCATCCTGGGGGCGGGGCCATGACAGCTCTCTGGAGATGGAACCTGGCCGCTGAGTTCTGCCTAAGCAGGCGCTGACGAGCTATTGGCTGGACCCAAAACTTGAGAAGGATTCTTTTTTTTTGAGGGCTGGGGTGGGCAGCTCAGGCTGCCTTAAGGGCGGGTCCGGTGTGGCTTGAGACCCTGGGGATCCAACTGTGGTCCCCTGCGCCTGACTGAGTTTGACCAAGCAGGCGCTTTAGACAGCTGAGCTAACCCGCAAGACCCCATCGTTTGTTAATTTTAGATAATGCAAACTCTGTAGCATTATAGCGAGGCTTCCTTGAAATAACACTTTTGCTTGTGCTTTGTACATTTATTCAGACACTTCTGTTATGTATTTTAAGTTAGGAAAACACATACTTTTTTCTATAGGCTCAGGACACATTTTTCAATCATTGATAATTAAGGAAACATATTAAGCAGAGGACTAGCCACTAATAATTACATAAGAGATTGTTTCACTTTTAAGAATTTTTTTATAATTCTAATTATTTGATTCAAGCAAGAATCATCAATGGATGATTACTAAGAAGCAGAGCAATTCACATCGACACAAAGTTCTTGTTAATTACAAAAGCTCCACTAGGAAAAGACCCATCAGTTATTTTTTTTTTTACTTTAATAAAAAATCAAATTTAACATCGACATTGGTAAGACTACAAGATTTTGCATATCTTCTTATAGGATAAGTACATATCACCTATGAAGAGGTCTTGAAGGAATGTTTAATCTGCATAGAAATATAAAGTGAGAATCAGGCAAACTCAGGAAAATGACGATCTTTTCAAAATAATTCAATTTTAAGGACAATACAAAAATCTAGAGGAATATTGTTGATTGAAGAAAACTATAGAAAAGCCATCACCAAGGGTATTGATTAAATAATCTAGAGCAGATTAAGATGGACAGTTGGGAACTTTGAAATTTATCAATCTTTTGATGATATAACAGAATTATAGAAAATCATTCATCTTAATTTTGTATCACAGAATGTATTATATATTGTAACTATTCTTACATTTGACCATGTTGTTTTGTTTTACAGCTATTATGTATAATATGTACATAATATATATTGTATATATAATGTGTATATATATGTACATTTCAAGAAAGATGTTATTCAACTACATGAACAAATAAGTGTTCATACTCATATACATATAGAAAATTTGTGTGTATGTGATAGAGAACTTATTATCATGATTAAACTTGATAGCTATCTTGATTGGATTGAGAGAAAATTTAGAGACTTCTTAAAGCATGCTTCTGAGTGTGTCTGATGGAGTCATGTAGCCATGAGCTCTGAGGTTATACCTGGTCCTTAGTCTCTTCCTCTCAAACTCTTCTTTGCCTCTTGGCTTCCTGACCCCCACGAGTGGAGCAGCTCCACTCCACTCTCCCCTTCTACCACATGATCGCTTGTGTCTGGATGTCTCCCCAAGCCTCTTGCAGTTGTGCAGGGGCCAGTTTTTCCAATGTAGCTGAATCTAGAGTCTGTGATTGGTTCAATGTGTAGCACTGGGGTTGGGAGCCTGAGGGCCACACCCGCCTTAGGGTGCATAGCCTGCACACAGTGGAAGGGAGCTGGAGCGGCTCAGTCCTCCCTTTCTGCTCATGTTGCTTTTTCTGCCTTCCGCTAAAATAAACTGTTGTTTCTCTGCCATATCATCCTGCCTGGAGCCAGCTGCTTGTGGACTAAAACCTCTACAAACTAAGCTAAATAAACCTTTCCTTCCTTAATTGGGGGGGCTGGGTACTTTGGTTCAGCAAGGAGAGAAAGATAACTGAGACACACCACACTATTTGTGTCATGGAGCTAAGGCCTGTGACGCTGTGAGCCAAAACTGAGCCATCTAAGTGAGCTTCTACAGATATCTTGTCACAGTGACAAAAATCTGACTAAAACGGTATGTATATCAAGTACTCAAAAATGCTGAAAAGAACTGGTTTTCAAAATTTATTAAGTGTTTATAATGTCTTGAAAAGTTACTCTACTTTAAAGTAGTTTATTTTGCAGCTAAATATTATTTTTTATTCACAATGTTGCTATTGCCTAGATCTCTGAGTTTTTATCAGGGCTTAAAAGAAAAATTTGCTCATTGGTTTATTACTTTTTTAAAAAAGTCATAAGAGTGAAGTTCCTCTTTAATTTCATGAGTAACTTGTCCAAAAATACTTAAATTACCTCAGATTTCTTCAATCACCACAGAAAATGTTCAGAAAATATTTCATCACTTCAAACACAATGCCTTAATATTTATCCCTAAGGTCAATATTATTTTTGCCATGACCCTATGATGGATCAAATATCCAGCAGAATAGACTGGAGCAGTTGGAGTTCCATTAGCCTCCTATGGATACATCCTAATATAAAATAGTGAAAACTACATTGTCAACCTCCTCGCAGGAGGCATACAATTTTAATACTGCTCCTCAGTCTGTTTTGTTAGATTAAGCCAAGGAAGCTCTAAGGGGAATCTGTCATGCTTCTGTCCATTTTAATTTGGTCCTTTCTGCTCCAAGTTCAGGAAAAGTCTCATGCTCAGATTTCTAGAAACTTACCAAAGATCCTGATGACACTGTAATAACTAAGTTTCAAAACAGCAAAGAAAAATTGTGGTCCCCTAAAGCCAAATTTTAGCTAAGTTTAGGATGTTGCTTTAACGTTTCTCACTTTTAATACAAATAATAATGCATTGGAATGAGTATCCTTACCAAGATATATAGATACTTTTCTCATAAAAATAACTGGTTCTAAGGCAGAGAGATGGTTATTTTTCTTAGAATTATCAAAGGAGAAAGCATTGTAGCTTGTTTCTTCCTTGAAAAGGAAGGAGTAAACTTGCTTACTTGATGAGAATTGAAGATGAGTGGAGACTTTTACTTTGTCAGCTAAAATTAATTCTTACTGCAAGGGAAAGTATTTGAATGGCATTTGGAATTGCTTTAAACAAGTACACAAAAGCTGAAGTGTTTATGAGGAAAGTTTTGTCAGGCAGTGGTTGGCAATTTTATACTGATTCTCTTCTCCACTATTTCTTAACCAACCTGATATTTTATGTATTTTCTTTGCTAAGATTGTGCAGCAGAAATGATATCAGTTTTCTTTCTATGTATCCTGCTGGAGAAGGAAGAAGAAGAGAAGGAAGAAAAGCAAAAAGGGTAAGATTATTATACTGCAATCCTGCACAATAGAAATAGCTTAATCAAATGAATAAGGCCCTCTTTCTTTAAATATACAGGGACATAACTATTTAATAAGGCTTTTCAAATGCAGAGGCTGTGGTAATTTAAGCAAAGCAGCACTAGTTGCATAATTAATGTGACTATTCTGGCCTTGAAAACAGTATTTTATTATAAGGCTCATTTTCTTTCCTGGTTTTGGAGGGTGTTCTTTTCATGCACAGTACAGTGCTTCACACTGAACCATGGCTGAATGGACTCATCAGGATGGAATATTTGTATTTATAAGGGTGTTTATACTTTTAGGCAGCCCATAGGAAGTACTTAATGAACAACACCATGGGTATTGAAGTAATGCATATGAATCTCCGTTTAGCGCTTCCTTTTTATTGGGGTCTGTAACCATATGGCCACCAAGCAAAGAATGAGGGTTTTGATAGTCACCAGATTGCTATTGCATGCATCCGATCCAGCAGAATTTCAGTCGTAGTCAGAAGCTTTGCCTTCAGCCAAATAAGAATGAAAATGATTCCTTCTTTTCTCACTGAGAATTTCTGTAATTCCTTTGACCTCAGGAATGACACAACCATTTGCCTATAAAAGACACAGCAGCTATAGAAACTCTGTAATATACTTGCCTTTTTCATCCTTTTCCTATTGAAATAAAGTGAGCCACCATGGTGGAGCCACAAAAACCAGGCTGCCTCACTCGCTCACTGGCAGAAGAAAGGAGGTGGAGAGTGAGGCAAAGGTGTACCGGGAGAACTCATGTACGCATCCTGCTTTCCTTTCCCCCAGCAGAGTGATGAAACCCATTGCCATGGTTTCCGTATTTCTGCTCCAATATTCCCAATATTTCCATCTGGAAATGTAGTGGCCAATGTGGTGGTAGTAAGTAGAGACTTTAACAGTGATTAGACCACAAAGGCCTGTTCTTTGTGGCCCTTCCACGAATATTTCGTGTCTTGGAAGGTGATTGGTGATAGGGTGCTGTAGTCATCAGTGGATTACCTCATTAAGGATTTCAGTAGCTAAAGGAGATATTAGGAGGTGGGGCCTGGTTGGAGGTGGGTCCCGAGGACGTGATCTAGATGGGTGTATCTTTGTCCGCTCTTCCTCGCTTCTTGTCTGCATTGAGATGAATGCCTCTTCTTCTGCTGTGCACTTTGACCACTGTTCTTTTGCTGTGGATCTAAGTGACCATGGACAAAAGCTGTGCACTAGCATAATGCTCATTTTAAAAATTGTGGGTGTTGAGTTTTTTGTGCCAGCAAGAAAGTGAATGGAATGAATGTGACTAAGAAAGCAGGCTTCATTCAGATTGGCTCTCGGGTGCCCTGCTGTCTTCTTTCAGGTGAGAACACAGCATTCTGCCTCTGGCAGGAACAAAGCACCATCGCAGAAGCAAGAGCGGTCCTCAAAAGATAACCGAACAGGACAGCACTCAGACCTCAGACTTTCTACCCCAAGAACTAGGAGAAATAAGCCTCTGTTCTTCCTTCTGTCCTTTCTAAATTACCCCGTCTCCACAATTTGTGGGTTAAATAATGGCAGAAATGGGTAGAATTTGTAACACTGTGCCATTCCAGGGCTCTGAAGGAAAGTGGCAGGAACTAGTCAGAGAGCGTGGCGTTACCTGGTCAACCCGCCAGTTCACAAAGAGCACTGGAAACCCTTACATAAATTACTTTGTATCCCCTGAAGGGGATAGGATTACTAAATTGCTAAAAGAGTTTTACATTCTCTTATAAAGCAAGCTTAGGTATAACTATCTAGTTTGAGAAGTGGCTACAAGAGGCATTGCTCTCTGAAGTTTTACTTAGAGACTATGTTATTCTCTTCATCATTAATTTATTTGTTTGTTTATTTTTTATTTGTTTGGTACAGGGTCTCGCTACCAAGCACAGGGATTACAGGCGTGTGCCACTGTGCCCTATTTTGATGGCCATCACAACGTGGTACTGGGACTTGAAGCCCAGTCCTTGTGTTTACCAGGCAGGTGCTTAGACCACTGAGCTAACTCCCTGGCTTTACTTAGAGACTATGTTAATTTGATGTTTCTTTTAGTGGCTAGAATAAGATTGTTGTGAGCTACACCTTGAAAACCAGTTTACAGAGTAAGAACCTGTAATTATTTAAAATTAGAATATAAACTTTTTTTAACTGTGAGAATCTGCAATGAACTTTTGATCTTATGCTGCTAACTGAAGTAGTCCCTGGTTTAGTGAATACTTTTTTTTTAATACTTTACCATAATGTTGAATTGGATCACGGCTCACACAATCTTAAGAGCATTTTTAGCTTTCATATAGCCTTGAATTAGAAATATAACAATTTGTGCTAATAAAATATTTAAGTGTTTTTTGTAACAACTTTGGGAGATAGTTGATTTCCATTATTTCTATTTAGCCTGCTAAGAAAACTGCAGCATAGTAATGCTACAGGTTTTAGTACAAGAACAAATGCCCTAGACTTACAACTGAATCTACTAAATTGAATTAATATTTTCTTCATATTAAAAAATGGAATTCACCCATAAAATTTTTTAAAGTAAATAGTTTTCATTTTTCACATACATGAAAATCTTTAAATTGTTTTATAGACATGATATACCTGTATTTTCCCTGGTATGATAGAAGCTGTTATAAATGACTATAAAAATCTTTCAAAAGTTTAAACTATTTAAATGTTATTGTACAAAGTATTAAAATCACAAGCTGTAGAGAAAAATTGTTTCCTTCAATCATGAGACTTGTATTTTGGTAAAAACAAATTTATAATTAGAAATTCTCATTAAGATTTCTTCAAGAAAGTTGCTTTCTCTTAATATTTGACACTTTACTTTCTTAAAGACTAGGTGATTGGTAACATCCATATGAAATAATCTGGCTATCTCAGAACTGCAACATCAGCGTGCTTCCATCTACTTTGTGCTCTTCAGTTACTTTAGAGACAGAAAGCGGAGGTGCCTCGGGCCGTCATGGCCGAAATGTTAGGCGCGAGGTACCTAATCAGTGTCATATGTTGAAAGCAAATATCAGTGAATTCACATCCATTAAAATGTGTCTTATTGGCCTGTCACATTTTCATACTTTTATTTCCGTGATACTCTTTTTTACATAATAAGACAACAGTTATAGCCTCCAGAGCATGTGTGAATATTCATTGCACTTGTAAAGTGCCTTAAAGAAGAATCTGTCTCATTTAGATTGTGACTGTGGATGGTGTTATATATCTATTCCCCATAGATTGTTATTATACTTGAGGCTTAATAATTATTCCACATGGCAAGACTTCAGCAGTGATTAGTAGATTACAAAAATGGAAGTTTGTCAGTGTTAAGGGGTCTCTTTAAACATCCTTAAGGTAGAATTCCTCACCCTTATCACGATTGTTGGGTGGAACCAGGAAGCCATTTGTTGGGTAGGGCTGTCCTGTTCCCTGGGGTCAGGGTGGTGTTTAGGAGCATCCTTGTCTTCTATGTGTCCAGCTCTACCTACCCAAGATGCATCAGCATTTTCTAGATGTTCCTTCAGTCTCCAAATCAATCTCATTGAGAAACAATGTTTGGGAGATATTCAATCCCAGAGGAAAAATCAAAGGTAGGGTGTATGTAAGAAAAACATTATTTAACAGCTCAGTCTTTTCTTGTGAACATGGGAGTCACTCAGTTAACTATTGATTAACTGGGTGCTCTGGCTCTTTGGTTTCTGACCCATTCAACATGAAATATAGCTCAATCTGGGCAGAAGATATATAATTATAACAGGCTCCAAATTTTAATTATTTAAATAAAATTAATCTCCAGAAATTCTGCCTCTGTCGATCAAACTAAAATATAATAGAGAAGTTCTAGTCCACAAACAAGAAGGCATTGAGTCATTTCTCCTTTTATAGTTTTTAAATAAATCTAGGCCCCTGGAAGTTATTCGAAAGACAGAGACAAAAGGATTCTGGTGGTAGGGGGGAATGGAAAATACAAATAAAAATATTCTTTGTAAACACAATGCATGTTAATGTAAATGATATCTTTAATGAAAATGTAGCTTCTGGAGTACCAAGAAATGTTGTATTAAGTAAGATCAGGAGTATTTTAAATTTTTATGTTTGTTAAATAGTCTTTTCAGATAGTTGAGTAAAATCTCTGAGCAGAAAAAGGATTCTGAAAGACAACAAGAAGCAAGCACAGTGTCTTGAAGCTTTAGGACTTTAGTATTGATGAAGTTGAAAGTTTTCTGGGTTTTCTTTCAACCACTTGAAAGAAAACCCAAAGAACTTTCCTGTTTCTCTCTAGATTGAGCTCAAGAGGCCCGTGAACCACCAGCAGATCCACAAAAATGTCACCAAAGATACCCTCTTTAAACAAAAGATTTAATGATGACAATTTCAACAGAAAACTAGTGGAAGCAGCTAGCTCCTATCCACAACCCAGGATAGAGGATATTTTCCATGTTATCAGAAGCAGCAACTCCCTTGCAGGCCTGACCCCTGGGGCATGCTGAGATGGCATGGTGGTGCATGCCTATAATCTCAGCTCTTGGGAGGCTGAAAACAAGGGGATCACTAGGAGTCTGATCTATGCAATGAGATCCTGTAGACTCTGTACTAAATACACTTTTTTTTAAAGCAGCAAATCAAATGCTCTTCCATGGAAGAATGGATAAACAAATGTCAGGACATTGCATAATAAAGTACTACTGACCCTCAAGCATGGGTTTCCTTTGAATGACTGAAGCTGGATTGTTGAAATGTGTTCAAGCCTCATAACATTGGGAAGTAAGCAGTATCTTTGTATGCAAATCAGGAAAGAATAGAAGGCCTAACTTCCATAAATATAAGTGGGAAGTTATTCAGCCTCTAAGAAGAGGGAAATCCTGCCATTTGCTGCACTCTGGATGAACCTGGAATACATAATGTGAGAGAAATAAACCAGGAACAAAAAGACAAGTATTGCATGATGTCACTTCTGTGTGTGATTTAAAACAGGCAATTCAAAGTAGAGGGAAGTAGAATGGCAACTGTCAGGGGCTGGAGAAGGTGAAGAGTGAGAAGTTGGTTATGGACTCCTAACACATAGCACACTGACTGCAGTTAAGAAAAATATATTATATGTTTGGAATTTGCTAAGAATTTACGGGTTCAAATCAGTCATAAATATAAAAGAAGATGGTAACCATGTGAAGGGGTGCTATGGTAATTAGTTTGACTGTAGCGATTAATTTAATATGTATGTATCACACAATTAAGTTTCATAATTTAAATATTCTTAATTCTTAATTGTCAATTATATATCAATAAAGCTGGAAGAAAACTATAATTAACAGAAAAATAGCTTTGAAATGATTATATTCTGAGTGTCTTGTAGTTTTATCATATGAATTCCAAAATCTAATGGAAGTAGAATGAGATACAGAACTCCAGTTAGTACGAGGGATTCTGCCTCCAAGCCCTTGGAAGAGGAAGCAGTGGGCAAATGGAGAAGGGTGCTCAGAAGGGGTGTTGTCCTCAGTCGCTGTTCCCCCCACTCTTGTATTGAAGGATGAGACTGAGGATCTAAGTGCATCTTCTCCAGAGTGTAGGAAAAGCAGTGAGTAGGCTTGTGGGTAAGGGTATGTTAGGCCCTTGGAACAGAGAGCCTAGGGACCAGTGTGTCTGCCCAGTGGGCCCTCCCTTCTCAACAATCCTGGGAAAGGACGCAAATCACCCAAGTGCTTGGGTATGAAACACACAAAATACAGCTGAATATTAGTTTTTAACACAGTTGGAAAATGACATATGAATTGAAAGGAGAAAGAGCAAAATAATACCACTACTTATTTGATATTAATAAGTACTTTTCTCCAATAAGCACATGAGATGGCTAATTACAGCAAGAAGCAAGAGACACCCCCACGCTTTATTCCTGCTCTGATATTGCACACACATCCTTTCTGTGTAGGCTTTTGTCCTGTCCTGTATGCCACTTCTGCGTATCATAATTTACTAGATATATGTCTTGTCTTTCAATATTTTTGCTTTTTGCTGAATTCCAACACATAGAAATAGTTTAAAGAAAACATTTGTTTTGCTACTATGAAAAAAGTGCTGTAAGAAGAGATGTATTTTAGTGGTAGAATACTTGCCTGGCATGTAAAAAGGCTTGGATTTAATCACTAACACTTGAAAAACAAAACAAAACTATTACTAAATGCCAATGTTACCTAATCTATGTAAACTGTAGTCTGAAGAATTAGTTTGAAGAGAATCAAAAAAGCTTTCTAACAAACAAGTAAGAAAAGTGCAAGAAAATAGGCAGCCACATCCATAAACTTATTCTACAGTTCAGCATGCTGTAGCACGACCGCATGGTCAGCATTCATGAGGATTTGATATTCCTCTTCAGACACTTCAAATGAGCAAACCTTCACGTGGGTGCAATGCAGAGGCAGAAATTAAGTTTGAAAAGTAGAATCCACTTTCTTAAGTGACATGAAAGACATCAGATTGGTAAAAAGCATTTGATGTTTCAGTCCCTATAGGACCCTTGTCTCAGCCTAAGCTAAAATGAAGACAGCATTTGGAGGCATTCAAGTGCGTCAACCCGCTGTGAAGTATGAAACACTGTTTGCTTTGCACTTGTGTCAGGAATAGAGAGCAAATTTTTAAAAAATGTATGTTAAGAGAAGCAGTTGTATTCTGGGGCAGAATATAAAATTTCAAGTTTAATTAAAAGATCAGAAAGACAGAACCTCAAATTGTACACTGACTGAGCTAGAGTGACTACATTTAAAATGACATCAATTCATCTCAGGATTTCAGTATGATAATTTATAATATATTGATTAAGTTAATGAAAAAGGCTGAGTAGCTCCTACAAAAGAGCAAAACATTAAAAAAAAATAGACAAAGCCAAAACTCTTGCAAGTTGAATATAAAGTTGTTCCAACACCCATAAAGGAGGATGCATTCGCCATGTCAGAAGAACAAGCTGAAACAAATAGAAATTCAGTTAAGAAAGAAAAGTTCTCGGAGAAGCAGAGAAATGGAGCTG
This sequence comes from Octodon degus, assembly GCF_000260255.1. NCBI lineage: Eukaryota > Metazoa > Chordata > Mammalia > Rodentia > Octodontidae > Octodon > Octodon degus. The sequence continues at coordinate 1,459,969 of NW_004524840.1, forward strand.
CAAACAGAAGAGCTCAGTCAAGGTTTTTGATCATTAATGCGATCGGTTTCCCACCCCTGTGGCCCTTAATACCCGTTCCCTTCTTATAATGTCTTGGTCTTTGAATCACTGTGCACCAGAATTTGCCCACTACGACTTTACACCTGTAGGGCCTTTCATCTGAGTAGGACTGATTAGCAGTGCCTGGCATACTCTCCCCAGCAGATTCTTTTTTTTTTTTTTCTTTTTGTGTATTTAGTACAGGGTCTCACTATGCAGCTCAGACTTGTAGTGATCCTCCTGTTTTCAGTCTCCCAAGCAGTAGGATTACTGGCGCACATCACCATGCCCAGTCTCATTCGCTGTCTCAGTGCACCCCTGTGACAGTGCTGGCATGGTAGGTCTTAGGGATTGAACTCCTGGCCCCTGCATCTGCCTAAGCAGGTGCTTTAATCTGCTGAGCTCTTTGGCCGGCCCTCCCAATGTACTCTTAAATATCACGAAGACTTCTCCTTTCTTACCACACAACACTATGAATGAGGATCCTAAATTAGCCCATTGCCAGAATTTGAGGAGACTTTCAATTCACTCTATGGTAAGAGATTGCACAATTAATTAAAGTTAATGAAAAAAAGAAAAAGAAATAGCACAAAGTTTGACATATTTATTCTAGTCTCACTTGTGGCCTGCTGTTTAGATTTCTGAATTGGACTTTTCTCCATCCTGTTTTGTGAATAAACCAGTGTGCACCTCCTGTAGTATCTTCTCACTATATCACCTTTTGTCTTGTGTTTGTTTGGGACCAACAGGTCCTGCAATCTTCTGTGCCAGAAACCAGAATATGTTTGGTGACAAAGGGTGATTTCAGCAGAATGAAGGTGTTGTTTTAAGAAGCAAAAGCTTGTTTTTGGGTTTAGAATGTCTGCATTCTGAGGGTTGTAGAGTTACAAATGCTTTCATTAGAGAACAGTCCGACCAAGTAGATTCATGAGGTGAAAGCTTGACAGACAGCAGAAAGGATGAATACAGATTCACACTCAAAGTGAGAAAGTAGTGTAAATGGAAACCACTTATTGTGTTTATCTGAAAACACTGATGTAGATAATTCTTCCCCTTTGCTTGATAATAAATGAGCACATTAAAAATTGAAGGACAGTATGTGTAAATATAAGTAGAAACATAAGCAACACCAGAGCAGAAATAATGATTGCTGTGGACATTCAGCAAAAGCTCATTTTTGAAAGTGTTCTCTTCCAAGAGACCAAAGAAAATCATAGAAAGCAGCTTGTCATTTCTGATAAAATGAACAAAAATTAGAGCAGTGCTACCTGTGCAGCTTTCGTGTCCTCCGAGATACGAGCACAAGCTCCTGCTGCCGTCGTTCTTTACAAGTATTACACACAGACCAGAAGTGAAATAATTTCTGTCAGTCAGATTGCAGAAGAGGAGCCTGACAGAAATGGTGCCCTCTGGTCACCTGCATACATATGTGACGCAACGCTTTGGGTTCACAAAAATTGCAGGATAAAGAAGGAGGCTCCCAAGGTGGATCACTTGGATTTGTCTGTCTTATCACTGACTTGCTAGAGAAGCAGGACTGTAGAGCAAGTAGCAAGAGCTTAAGGAGAAGACAAACCATAAAAACTCTGGCTTAAAATGATCTTGAAGAACAAAGGAAATCTGCTAATCATGGCAGCCGACAAAATGTAAAATCAAACTATGAGTTTATTCTGGATGAAATTGATTTTCTGGAACAGTGACATAAAGTTTAAAGCAAGCATATGTAGGATACTCAGTGAAGGAAAAATGGGCATTGTAAATAAACAAGAGCAAAGGAGGATAAATGATATGAAGCAAAACATCTGAATATTAAAAAGACCATTTTAAGTGTCAATGAAATATAAAAGATATTGAAAAAATTTTAATGGAAAATTAATTTTTTTAAGGTTTTTTTTTTTTTTGGTATTTTTAGGGAAGGGTCTACAGGGTGTTCATGGTCTCACTACATCAGACTCGTAGTGATCCAAATGTTTACAGTCTCCCAAGAGCTGGGATTACAGGCACAAGCCACCGTGCTTTGTCTCAATTACAGTCTCAGCATGCCCCAGGGCAGGGCTGGCACTGCAGGCCCGGGAATCAAACCCCCGGCCCCTGTGCCTGCTTGCAGGAGCTTTAATCCATTGAGCTATTTGGCCTGCCTTGGAAAATACATTTAAAGTTTCCAAAATATACTAAAAGTAATTTTATAAAGAGAGAGTGGTAGACATGTCTAAGAGGCTCTAGATCTTTTTAAAAAGCTGGTTTGCTTTTTTTTTAAACTGAAGAAATACCAGTCTCATCATTTGGAATTGAACTACAAATATTGACTAAAAAACAAAAACACTTTGTTCATAGATAAGAAAACTTAAAATAAAATAGCAGGACTCCAAGCATTTTTGTATGTTTAATATAATGACAATCAAATCCAAGTATATTTTTTCATAGAATTTGAAAAGATTATTTTAAAATATTGGAATCACTCTATTAGCACCTGCTTACCTTGGAAACAGCATTTCTGTTTTGGCTATGTGCTTTCGTGTATGAGGTGGTCAGAAAAAAAAAGTTCAAAATGAGAAAGGCAAAAGCAAAGCTGAGTCATTACTTCCTTGAGATTGCCATGGTGACACATACTATTAACAGAGGAGAGTGGTCATACTTATTCTCTTGATTTGTGGGCTCCTCTTTTTTTTTTTTTTTTTTTTTTTTTTTTCTGGTTCTCCTGGTGCTCAGATGTGACTCCAGGTTCATCTACAAACACATACCATGGACTCGAAGACACAACTATACCTTCTATTTCATGTTGCCATTTTGGAAGGTAGATATGCCTGACTCCAGAAAGAGGGAGTAAGACTGTCTCACATTTGTCACATTCTCTCTCTTCTTTTTCAGTTATATGTTTTTACTTCACTATCCTGAAAGGTCAATTTTATTTTTCTCACAATCTTACCGACAAATAATGCAGAAAGATCTACGCTTGACTGTTCTGCTGTCCAGGTATGGAGGATTCACTTGAAGATTGTGGTCAATCACTCACATGCCTAGTGCCTAATTAATTTATAGCTAAGCCATCTAGTACATAGCTAAAACCTTTTTAAAGTCTTAATATATTCAGAGGCACAAATAATTTTCCTGGTGAATACTATAATTCAATTTGATTGAAAACAACACTGATTCCATTTATAAGAGGAGGACACTCACCACTCATTTTATAAGACCAACATTACTCTATTACAAAAATGAGACAAAACCATTCCAAGAAACCAAACCAACTCCCAGTAAACACATACATACAATTGTGTAACAAAATTTTTACAATTTTTTTTATGTGGAACCAGGGATTGAACGCGACACTGTGCTTGCCAGGGAAGTGCTTATTCTACTGAGCTATCCCTCCGGCCTCTTAGCAAATTTAAAGCTCTCTCTATAAAAAGATAATACTTGAGATACTTAACTTATGTGCATTCTTGACTGGAACAGAGGCTCCCCAGATATTTGCTCAATCAATTTGGGCTTTTTTGTGAGTGGATACTTACTTGGATAGACTGTTGTCCTTTGTGAGGGCGAACCGCCTGCAATTAGTTGAATGCTTAAGTAGAAAACAAAAAGAACACCGATACCATGAAGAGTAGAGAAAATTCTTACTACCTATATATTAGTCAAATTTCTTGATCTGGGACACAATATCCAATGCTTACGATGTAAAAAGGAGGTAAGGGCTACTTTGGCTCATTGATTTAGGGCATTCAGTCCACAGCAGGCTGACCCCACAGCTGAAATATCAGGTTGGGAGGTCATGACAGAAAGAAGATGCTTCATTCCTGGAGGCTTAGAAAGGAGTGGTTGAGCAGAGACATAAAGGAAGGAGTCAGGTACTGTATAGACTACCCAAAATCCTGCTTCTATGACCTAACTAGACATACACAGAAAGGCAATTTTCTAATCCCTGGGTGTTTTAAAATCCTGTCAAGCTGACATGCCATGCTTAAGTGTCACAACCTAATTTTTGTGACAGTAGAGCACCAATTTTTATTAATTATTCAGCTTTGAAGTGAACCCTAGGGTATTTCTGCTTTTGAGTCCAGTCCACATTTAGATTAATCTATACCAACAGCTCTCCAGATTTTTGGCTGTCAAATGTCCATAATCATATGAGCCATATCTGTACGACTTATTCTTATTGTCTATTTTCCTGTCCATCTATGTATCCCTGTCTCTATTTTCTGTTAGTCCTAATTTCTGGAGAAATCTCATTAATACATTCAAAAGTATGGTTCTTTCTCCCAGAAATTCAGATAGGTGCAATATTCTATTGTCAATTGATATATTTCATTAAATTTCCAGGCTAAAAAATCAAACCATAGGATCATCTAGATGGATTTTAAGAAAGTATTTTTGGCAACAATTGAAAATCTGTTTAAAACTGGAAAGCTAAGAAATTTAAGAAAAGAAGTTCTTTATCTTCCTTAACTCTATAAAAGACATCTACAAAAATGCAATCAGTAGCAATATATTTAGTGGTAAAAGAATAAATGTCTTCCCTCTAACACCAGGAACAAGACAAAAGTTTAATATCATCACGTTTATGGAACATCACATTATAAATCCTAAGCATGAGAATGTGGCAAGGAAAACAAATAAGTGACATAGATATCGAAATGAAAAAGCAAAAATGTATTTTAAACTTACATTATTATCAGTGCAGAACCACTGAAGAGGTATACAAAAATAATTTTAACACTATTGATAAACTCTACCAAATTAAAAATTACTTTAATATAAAACCAAATAGTGATAAAACAATCTATGAATTTAGAAATGGGATTTGCTATGGCTAATGGCAAAAATAAGATTATTATTCAGAATATATCACTTTC
>NW_004524840.1:1466802-1468609 GCF_000260255.1 Octodon degus
TTTTTTGGTTAGGTCCTTCCCTGGTTTTGGAATTAGGATAATGCTTGTAGGAATGACTTTGGGAATATTTCTTCCCTTGCAATTTCATGAAATAGTTTAAGGAGTAGTGGCATTATATCATCTCTAAATGTCTTACAGAATTCAGCAATGAATACATCAGGACATGGGCTTTTCTTTGTATTTCATGTATGTATGTATGTAGGTATGTATGTATTTGGTTTTTACAGGTTCGTTGGTTTTACACAGCTCAGGATCCTGGCAATCCTCCTCTTTCAGACTCCCCAGAACTGGAATTACAGGCATATGTCACACTCTGCCCAGACTCTGTGACCAGCTCTCCCTGCTCTGGGGATGGGACTGGCATGGCAGGGATCCAGTTGCAATCTCTGAGGCTTAAGTTTGCCTAAGCAGGAACTTTATCCTCTGAGCTATCTCATGGGCCATTTGTTTGTATGCTTTAATTACATCATTAATTTCATTAACAGATATTGGGTTATTTAGAATATTTGTAACTTCTTCATTGAGCTTTGACAATTCAAATATATCTAGAAATATGTCTATTTCTTCTACCATCTTATTACAATATAGATTCTTGAAACAGGTACTAAGAATGTTCTGGATTTCTGTGGGATCTCTTGTGATTTCATTCTTTTTATTCTTAATTACATAGATTTGAGTCTTTATTTTTTCTATTGATAAGGTTGTGTAGGGGTTTGTCAATTTTATTTATTCTTTCCACGAATAACATCTTCGATTCATTGATTTTTGTATTGTTCTCTTAGTTTCAATTGCATTAATTTCTTCTCTGATCTTTATAACTTCCTTCCTCATATGAGCTTTGAGCTTAACTAGTTCTAAAAACTCTAGAAGTTTAAAGTTCCCATTAGGTTACTTATTTGAGCCCACTGTTTTCCACTGTAAGAATTCCCTGATGTAAATAACTTTCCTTGGACTGCTTTCAACATATCCCATAAGTTCCAGTATGTTGTTTTTACACTATTATTTAATTGTATAAATTGTTCATATTTAAAGTAATACCAATCAAAATACTAATAGCACATCTCACTGAATTATAGAAAACAATCCTAAAATTAATTTGGAAGCAGAAGAGATCTAGAGTAGCACAACCAATTCTGGGAAACAAAGGCAAGGAAGAGGGTATCACAAACCATGGCTGATATTATACCACCAAGTTACAATGATAAAAATAGCATAATGCTGGCACAAAAAAGTAGAAAAATAAACAAAGCAGTGGACCTGAGGATGAAAGGGACATAGTAGATTCAGCAATACCTCCAAACACACTCAGCTACCTTATCTTTGACAAAGAGGCTAAGAACATTCACTAGGAGAAAGACAGCCTCTTTAACAAAAAGATAGCTTTCCACAGGATGAAAATTAAAATTAGACCCATATCTCTCATCATTTACAAAACTAAAATTGAAATGGAGCAAAAATGTAAATATTAAAAATAGACTACATCAATACTTGATGGAAAATACCTGTTCCATGTTATACCTAAGGTGTTTGATATTCAGACAGATAGAAAGGTTAAGCCCAACTGCCTATGATGTAGGGTAATAATAATAAGCTTCTCTTATGGAGGGTTAACAACCTAAGTTTACAGACCAAAAATTAGAGAAAAGGAAGGACTGCAAAGATAGTCAACATTTTGACTGTAGACTTTCAAGGTCAGTGAAGACTCAGGACATAGGAGAACCTATACTGTAACATCATGTAACTAGGTTGTGTCCCAAATTTTCTGATTAAAGAGATTATGGGGCCACAGAGGAAAGTGATTAATGAT
>NW_004524840.1:1469994-1486290 GCF_000260255.1 Octodon degus
TGTTGGTGATGGTGTAGACTAGTGCAATCATTGTGGAAATTAGTGTAGAGATCCTCATAAAACTGTAACTAGAGGTGCCATTTGACCCAGCTATTCTCCTTTTTGGTCTTCTTCTTCTCAGTGGAATTGAAACACCATACCACAATGGTATCTGCACACACATGTTCATAGTAACACAATTTGTAATAGCTAAATCTTGGAAACAGTCTAATTGCTCAGTTGATGAATGAGTAAAGATGTGAGGTTCTTTATATTATGAAATACAATTTTGCCATAAAGAAGGATAAACTTGAGACATATCTAGGTAAATGGATGCACTTTGAGAGCACACTTTTTTCTTATATTTTATTTTATGGAAGAAAACCAGAATTTCATAACAATATACTAGGAGAATAAAAATAATTAATATATTGTGTATTTTTTGATGGAACCTGGGATTGAATTCAGGCCCTTGAACTTTCCAGACAACTTTCCAGTAGCGCTTATTCTACTTAGCTATTTCCCTGACCCCACATTGTGTATTTTTATCTTTAAATTAGTTACTCAGAGTGCAAGGTACGGAGATAAAAATTCTCCAAATGGTATTAACACAAACCATTCTTTTTAATGAACTGTAAAAAACTAGTAGAATAATTATCTTGTATTTTTTTCCTTCCTACATGTCCCTTTTCTTCTGTATTATTCCCTTTTCTCTTTTGAACAATTTCTTCCTATTTCACAATATGTATTTTCAATTTTCAACCTTATTTACTCACTCAGTTTTTATACCAGGGAAACAATATGATATTTATACAAGTGAGACCATACTTGTAGGTGAAATAGAAACACATGTTCAGATACTGCATGGTTTCTCTGGTGTAAAAAATAGAGAGTGTACAAAAGGTCCAGAATAGATAATAGGTGTAATCTATTGCATCTTTTTTTTGGTGGAACTATATTGCATCTTTATTATGTGTTATATTGTTATGAAATTTTCTTTTACTTTATTCCATAAGATCAAATTAAAATAAGAAAAAAAAATTTAAGTGGGAAGGGAAGCTAGGCGTGGGAAGTGGGAAATTAAGGAATAAAGGGAAAAGAAAAAAAATGGAAATAAAGCTTTTATAATAGACAGGAAGTGGTGTTTCACTGGGGAAAGGGATTAGGCAAAAAAGAAGAATCAAGATATATTATGAGCAGGTAGAAATGAAGAATATGATCATTATGTATATCTAAAAGGTAACAATAAAACTAAGTAATTAAATAATGAAAATAAGTGGGAATATTTTAACATTTCAATATATCATAACACAATTTATTTTCAAAAGTATTATTGCAAAATATGTAGGTCTCATATTTTAAAATCATAGATTCACTACTATGATGATTAATTTTGTATATCGACCTTACTGGGCTAAATGATACCCAGATAGCTGATAACATGTGCTAAATTTCTGTGTGCGTACAGGCTTTTGGAAGAGATTAGCAGTTACAATAAGAGACTAAGTAGAGAACACCTCATTAATGAGAATAGACAACGCCCAGACTATCGAGAGATGGAGGAGAAGACAAAGGCAGTGGATGAGAGCATTTGCTTCATCCACCTGTGAGGTCCGGGGCGCTTATCTTCTTAGTCTTCCATCCAGCATTGCAGGGCACTGAGACTCCTGGTTAGGCATTTGGTCTGAGACGGTTCCTTACACTGCTTGCTTGCTTCACTCTTAGGCTTGTTGGATTTGACTGGAAATGAGCTTTGACTTTGCTGTACATATCACTTGAAGACGACAGATTATGGGGCCTCTTAGTCACCATCCGTAACTGCATAGTTCAGTCCATTATGACAGCTTTCTTTTTCTAAAATTAGCTACTTCCTATTGACTTTATTTCTGTAAAGAATCTTGAATAATAGGATTGTGGTATGTCTGAGATTTGCAAATTATAACTTTAAAGTATAGTCAAAGATGTAAGACTAGAGAGGTTTGAATTATTCAAAATACACATTTCAGAGGAATCACTTGCATGGATTATATGCTGATAACTGAAAATGCCAACATAGAAGTGTTCAGAAGAATTCTCAGGTTTTAAGGACTGTGCCCATAGCTCAGCCTTTTCAGTTCCTGTATACAGGTTAATAAGGTTAAACGTGTTTTATAAAATATGCTTTGATTCATTTAATTTTTGTTGACAGTCCAATTTATTGATTTAGTTTTTCTCTTCAGTTACAAGCGCAGTACACTTTTATTAAAGGGGAAAAGATTTAAGATACTAAATTTCAAATATTTATGATTTTCAGTGAAGCTAAGTGTGTAAAAATGAAGCACCTTCATTCACAATAATTTTAATCTTATTGAAATCAGTGCTTGTTTTCTCAGCTGAGATGTTTAATCTGATAAAAAGAATAAGCATCTTTTTGAGTTAATTTCGTCGATTGTTTTTTGAGAACATGGTGTCCTGGAGATGTGAATTTCAATTCAGCCTTCACAGTCCAATCAACTTAGATCTGAATTTGAGCTTTTTAACTTAAAAAACTACTAAAGTGTTCACTTTTATTTGTAATGTATCTCTTAATTTGATTTTCTTTTAAAACCACATTTTTCATGAAAATTAATGATGAATGGAGATCATACACATGATCAAAATTAGCATAAGGAGAAGTGCTAATTAATAGCAGTTCTGCAGTTACCTATTCGGAAGCAATTATTTAGACATTACAAAGAACTCATGAATTATATATAAAATCACTTGACCTAATTGTTCTGTAACTCATCAATGCCCTCCTGTGGATCACCCAGGTTCTGTCACTGTACTTTTTCTCTCTACTAAAAGCATCATGGTTTGTCCAAGCAAATAGGACAGCAGCGAGTGATGCGGTCTTACAGTGGACAGATGCCAGGTGTGTGTGATAGTTCAGTATTGTCTGTTTGCACTATGTATTTAGAAGCAGTAGAGCTCATCTTCAAATTTCAGCAATATGTAATATTCCCTTATACAATTGTTATTTCATGCCATTGTAATATTTTTTTATGAAATGTATTTTTCATCACTGAAAAAATTATATAACATTGAACATAAACATTCATGATGTGCAGAGTACACTGCTTAATAGTTATTTGTATTTATAAGTATATCTTCCAAAAAATTTGAAATTAATATTATGCATGCACCTCCCAATGCTCTCATAGATTTTATAAACAATTTATTAAACTAGAAGAGTGAAATTTTCAGCTGTGTAAAGATTTATTCACTTTTCTCTTATGATCTTGGTTTTTGACAAGTTTGACAAGCTATACAACATATATATCAATGACTTTGTTATTGTCTTCTTTTGTTCCTTTTTGGGTACAAACATTTAAAATGGTTGAATTTCAGTAGTGTCTTATTCTGTAAATAGTGGCTATAATCTGTTCCTGTTTCTTTTTAAAAAAATTGTATGTATTTGGCACAGGGTCTCAGTATGCAGCTCAGATTCACAGGAACCCTGCTGTCTTAGCCTCCCCCAAGCAGGGATCACAGGTGTGCACCACCGCAGTCAGTCTCAGTGGCTGCCTTGGCGATCCTGGGGTAGGGCTGGTGCTGTGTGTGGTACCGGAATCAAACTCGGGTCTTTGCACTTTCCAGGTGGTCACTTAAACCACTGGGCTATCTCTCCAGCCCCTACAATCCATAATTTGTATTTTAGGAAAAGATAATAAACTAGCTGGATATAGTGGTACATGCTTATAAACCCAGCACCTGGGAAGCTGAGGCAGGAAGACTATGGGTGCAAGAATAAGCTAGCAGGCCAGTGAGATAGCTCGGTGGTCTAAAGTTGCTGCTTAAGCAGGTGCAGGGGCTCAGCAGTTCAATCCCCAGCACCACATGCTGTGCCAGCCTTGCCCTGAGGGCAGGCTATGTCGGCCCCCCCCGCCAAAAAAAGAACAAGCTAGGCTAAAGAGTGAGCTCAAGCCTACCCTGAACTAGTGAGACTCTGCAAAATTGTGCGAGATCTTGTATTAATCAACAAAAAAATGAAAATAGAAAGAAAACAGAATAAGGTCACTGTAACTCATTTTTGCTCTAACGTTGTGTTTTCTACTCCACGTGAAATCAAATCTAAGTATTGTGAACTATAAAATTTACTGTTGCATATTTATGAATCATAGAAATCCATATTTATGATGAGTATATTCATTCAGATGAAAGAGAAGCTTTACAAGAGCTGATAACTAGGTGTGATGATCATACATGTCAGAGTGTAAAAGCCCAGTGGTGTGCCTGCTATTTATGTTTGAAGTTCAATACCCAATCTGTTATCTCAGAAACCTGCAATTTCTTTCAGCAACTATTACATATTTTAACCTGATTATTCCCTGTAGCGTGTCTAGCTTCAAGCCCTTTCTTAATGACACAAATAGACCCCATAGAAAATATTCTGTTCTGCCCCATAAAAGGCCAGGCTGCTACTTTCTGGAAACAGTCTCATATTTTCATGATACATGCTTCAGAAATATAGAGCCCCTAAATCAGTTCTGTGCTGGGATAGCTGCTGTTGTCTCAAGAACAATCATGTGTCTCTTTACCACACCAGAGCTGTGTCAAAAGATTGAAATTAATGACGCTGGTCATGTTTCCAGCAGATATTGCCAAATATTTCAAATTAGGACTCTTTCAAACATGGGTGTAATATCGCCCTTACCAAGGCTTCTTAGAGCAAAGCTTTCAAAGTTGGATCATTCATGAAAAATAGAGAATTTACAAGTATATGATGAGTATAATTAGTATATAAAGCACCTACATGTGAACCTTGATTAATAAGAGGTTAGGAAGGAGGACTTCTGAGCAATTGAAAAATCTGTGTGTAGCACATTTTTTTTAGTACTTGAGTTTGAAGTGAGGTGTGCTCTAATACAAAAGCGCATTCTCAATCATTTTAATTGTTTAATTCTTTTTATTTTATTTTATTTTTTGAAATAGGGTCTTGCCACATTGCCCAGCTGGGCTAAAAACTGAGATTGAAGTCTAAATGCCCCCATACGGCTGGTGCCCAGTCATATGTAACTTTTGATTTCCTTCAAACTTTAATGGTTATGAATCTCATGTTCAATCAAAGCCTTACTGAGAATAGAAACAACAAACTAAATTTTATTTTTTGTATTGTATGTATTACACATGGTGAAAAAAATGCCAGAACCATGAGAGAGGACTTTGACATACCCTGCACTGGAGAAAGAAATTACTCCAGTGGAAATGATTATCTCACAGGGTATTCGAAGTAGGGACTGACAATTACTGGAGTTACTGTGCCAGCAGCAGAGCAGGTTGGAGAACAGAAACACTTGAAAATATGTCCTGGTTACCTTGATGAATTCATGGTTCAATACTGGAACTTGAAACTTGGCACTGTGTAGCACACCTGTAATCCCGGTACTCTGGGAGTGACACAGAGGCAGAGGAACTGCAAGATTAAGCTCATCCTGAGCAATAGAGAAGCTTAGTGAGAATTTACTCAATTGTGGTTTATACATCAGTGAGAAGGTCCATGGTTCAATTCTGAGGTCTCAGAGAGAGAGAGAGAGAGAGAGAGAGAGAGAGAGAGAGAGAGAGAGATTGAGACAGAGATGTAAAAGTCTGAAATTATAATAGTTCATGTTTCTTTCCATGGGTTGTTTATTATTCATTTTATGTATGCCTGTAATACTTTTTTATTAGCAAATATTTTCCTCTGCATTGAATGGGTTTTCACTGAGTAATGAAATTGTCTTTGTTTCTCTGATGTTACTGTGAACAACTTTTCATGAAATATATTGAAGTACCAGTACATTATGTGCCCTTTGAATTTATTTTAAAGTTTGTGAAAAGAATTCATGTTACCATTTCTTCACTTTCCAGGTCTTTGAGGTAACATTTAGTATGATAAATTTTAAGAAGTAACCAGAAAATGAAAAATTTGAGGAATACCCTGTGTCTCAACATAGCTCTTTATTGATCTAGGTAAGAATTGATACTCAATTTAATACAATTTTAAAACTTGGTTTATTAATATGTAGCCCTCCAATGAACTATCACTTGTCACAATGGTAGATAAGTTTATATGATGAATCTCATAGTGCTACATAACTTTCCAAATAACTTTGGGTACAGGAAGCTCAACTCTTTCCTCTAGTATCTACAAAAAAGTACGCATTTTCCATTTTTCCTAACTAGCATTATGTGTGGAAATGGTTTGTTCTGGTATTACTGAGACCATATGTTTTAAAATGAATGTTTCAAAGCAGATTAATAGGTTATGTAAGGCATAGGCCTAAGTCACATTGTAATTATTTTAACTAGATAAATATTTCCTGTTTTATATTTCCTCTGAAAATTTAACAATTGATTACTCGGTAATTACTACCTTTCTTTACTTTTAAAAGGGTTTAAAATAAGCTGTATGGAATTATTTTCTTCAACAATTTTACTTCATTTTTTTTTCTTTTAAGGACCATTATCCAAAGCAATTTCCTAAGTCCCTTCTGAATAAGTTGTCTACTTAGACTTATTTTGGTATTATAGAAAATTGCAGATGGAAGCAAATTAAAAAAAGATTAAAAGATTAAAGTGGAGAAAGATCTGGAAAGGGAAGGGATGGCGGTATGATGACCATAATGCTGTATGATATTATGATTCACGGTAAGAGATTGGAGGTGTATAGACTTTAGTACAGGACATTAAGTTCAGTTATCAACAAAAAAATCTAAGCTATACACCGTTATGGTGTCCCGTTAAATGAAATTTGCACTGAATAGTTTGCATAATAATGTTCTCCCTGTACCGTTATATTTCTGTCTTCCTCCCATGTGTGTTATTGAAACAAGCTTTGCTATTACCTAAGATACATAAGCTTCATGAAAGAAAAATGGACCTGCTCATTGGTAATATTTCCAAGGTAAACTGCACTTGGTGCTACCTGACTGCATTCTTTTTCCTCTTGCATAAACGTAAATGGGAGAAGCATTTCATGCTCAGCACTTAAAGGAAAATGCCATCAATGAAAGTCTCATCATTTTTAATGTAGAAAATGTAATGGGCGTAAAGAGACAAATGCAACAGCTTTTTTATCTTGTGTGTAAGTAGGAGCACTCCCATTACTGATACCTGTCTCAATACCGAATGGGTGGAGAATAAATTTGAAAGTTTACACCGTGTTGTGAACCTTTCAGTAACTCTAAATACTTACTATGAACACCTAAGGGAAGAATACTTGCACATGTATTTATCTTTTCTGTTATTCTCAGGTACAACAAAAATATAACACTGTTCTCATTACTATATTAACAATATTAGTCTTCTAGGACACTTCTCTGGTGACATGAAGAATGTATAAATAACTACTATGCTTATACTAATTAACAATGAGGGCAAATTACAACTAATTCAAGCTAATTTTGTATCCATCGTATTCCTCTCTGTTCTGTTGGCAAACCTCTGCAAGTAATTTTTCCTTACATCTGAATTGTAAGATCAATTTAATTTAAATTTTTTTAAAGAAAAGCCTCCTTTTTTTCTGAATGTTTAGTGTTCATTACTACTTGGGGTGTTAAATAATAGTCATTGCAGATTGTCTTATTCTGACAGCAGACAAGTTTTTTTCCTGTTCTGGTATGTCATCTCTAGAGAAGCCTACATCTCTAATGAATGTTTAACCATTTTTTATCCAAACGCTATGACTTTGCCTTATGTTACGTACTATATTTGGAAATCCTTCCATATAGAATTCTGTTCTGACCATATCATTGCAAGGGACTGGAACGAGCTGCATTTGATTCCATCAGGCTCTTTGCTCTGTCTATGCTTTGCACAGAATGTCTGAAACCTACTGCATATTCTCCAATGACCTTTCAAATAGGTTAGCCTTTGTGGAATGAGTTTACGAAGGTGCTGTCAGTTATCTTCCTATCTATTTATCGAAGGGACTGAGAACTAGTGCTTGTGAAACTCAGACTGTTAACTGAGTGAATCAGGTGAGCACACTGCCGAAGCTACGGGGCCTGCAGAAATGTGCCATTCTATCCCAAAGAGTGTTCCTTTCTCAACTCCACCCAATTATTCTATAGACATGCAGGGCCCCATATTGCCAGATACCCCTATTTAATAATAGATAAATAAATGGGAAAGATAACCGTTTTTGAAAATCTTCTAGTTTTTGAAAACATCATAAATAGTATGCAACATATTCCACAAGAGTACATATAGATTTTTTCTATCCATTAACACATTTAACAAACATATTCTGAATATATTTTGTGTCAAGCACGGTGCAAATCACTAGGAGTAGTGGTGAACAACATAAAGCCTATCTTCTCGAAGGGTTTGCAGTCAATTTGGTACATATATTTTATAATATTTCCAGGTGGAGATAGTGTGATACATATTGAGAATTTTAATTTGATCTAACAATAGAGCAATCACTAAAATTAAATATTTTCTAAGCTACATTAAAAATAACAGGGCCCAGCGAGATAGTTCAGCAGACTAAGAACCTGCTTTGCAAGCTCAGAGACAGGGGTTAGATCCCTAGTCCCGCATGCTGTGCCAGCCTGGCCCCCTGGGGTGTACTGAGTAAGCGACAGAGTCTGGGTCTGGTGGCACACTCCTGTAATTCCAGTGCTGGGGAGGCTGAAAACAGGACAATCTCTAAGAGTCTGAGCTGCGTAGTGAAACTGTGTACCACATACAAAAATGGGGGAAAAAAATAGCAAAGTAAAAATCTCACAGAAGCTATCCTTTTTCTTTGCAAATATATGCATGAGGGAGTGGATAAAATAGCCTAAATAATACTACAAATTGACACCATTAAATCTTCTGTGCTCACCTACAACTGCAAAATATTATATGAAGTGAATCCTGGGTCCCAGCACAATATTCTGTAAGACTATCATTGCCTTCGCCCACTAAGCACTGATTTCAGTAAATAGCATCCTTCTGACATAAATGTTTTGTGATTTTTTTTCATAGCAGATAACATGAATAGTGTAGAATCACTGAGTAGTTTTACCAGAAATATACTAGAAAAAATTTGTAAGTTGTGTTTAACTTAGAAGCTACCTACAAAGTATAAAAAATGATGATATACTTCAAAATAATTTAATTCCACTTTTCTAGACTGGCCTTTTCTGAATGTGACAGACATATTTTTGATGCATTTAGAAATATTTTTCTTTCATAAATATGTAAAAGTATTTTTAAAATTTCTGTTTTATGTTTTATTGAATTTATTTATACTCATTCCAAAACACATCACAACCTTACTATGTTAATTAACAAAGGAAAAAGAACAACAGGGTTGAAAAATGATGAGAATGAGTCAGGTAAATATGAACAGTAGGTGAAATCTTCCTTGTTTTTTACCGCTCCACCATCCTCCGTTTTGTATTTTTTTCTTACTGGTTTTGTACTTCTTTTTCTTCCATCTATATGTGCCAGAGTAAAGAGCAACATAGAAAACAATTACTAATTTTATCTCTTGCATTTATATACTGGCAGATTATTTATAAATTGGATTGATACAGGATACTTAAGAAAATAATCAATGACCATCCCTACTTAGGAACTACAACCCAAGGTACAATCTACTATAAGGATGTATTTATTACACAAGAGACAGGGAAACATTTTCCCCTGTTCTGGAGAAGGTGTATGCAATTGGATTACAGTTAGAAGGTCAGCATCTCCTCCCCAGTGGCTCCAAATCAGTTCTGATATGAAGAGTAGGGAACAGAAAAGATTAAACACTGATTACTTCTGTGAAGATGAGATGTTCTTAAATCAGTGTTGGCAAATCCTGCCACAAACGCATCTGTCAGGGATCAAACTTGACTGGCATTAGAGGTTCATTCTAAAACCCAAAATGTACTTCATTATGTAGTTCTCGGTAGAGCAATCATACTGACTTTATTCGCAGCCAGCACACCAGGTTTCAAGGGCTTTAATGATCAGTTTTTGTAAAAGTTCTTTGATGTCTAGAAGTTTCTTAAAATAAAACCATTTAAAATTAATTGGAAGTGAAATTCACTAAAGGCAAATGTTCATACAAATCATTTAACTCAGGTATAAACTCAAAAGCCAAATTCACAATTTGAAAATGGAGTACAAATTTCAAATATTATTTCTTTTTTCCTCTATGGAATGAATAATTTGAGACAGTAATATAGAAGTAGAACGAGGTAATTAGACTTAGAGTTTCAAATCAAAACACGTATAGGTTATATTTCTATTTTGTAACTTCTAGAAATTGTAAGTGGCCTTCAGAGTTAGATTAATATGCAAGCTTTTCAACTTTGGAGTGAAAATAGTCATTGGAAATAGGCAAAACTGAAAACAAATAGAGACTGAAAGAAAGACATGAGTCAGGCTTGAATAGCAAGCATTTCCAAATGCCTATAATGTGCTGCACATTTGACATTACAGGACTTTATTGAAGCACACATAATATCAAGAATGGGTTTATTTACCTGTTTGTAAAGGAGTCTAAAGAAAGAGATATTAAGAATATAGAGAAAATATCATAATTATAATTCAGACCATAGCAGGTATCCATCAAAAAACAAAAGTCTAACCCTTCAAATTGAGCTCAAATTCAGTCACCAACTACTATTTCAGAAGCACTGAACACAGTGTATTGAGTATTGTTAGACATAGCTGCTTTATGGCAAGCCATCTTCTAACAGCTCTGTGAAAGGCCCAAGGGCTCTCTTCTATAAGGACAGTAATTTTATCCTGAGAACTCTACTTTCATTGTCTAGTGAACTTTCAATAGTCTTATATCCCAATACTGTCACCTTGGGATTGAGATTTCAACACTTCAGTTTGGGGAGGAAAAAATATTTGGTCCATAGGAGTCAGCTCTCAAAAAAGCCTATGCCTGGATTAAACTCTTTGCTAATGACTATCTCATATTTTGGAGAAATTCCTCTACTAAATGACTTGGTCACTCTAGTAATAATGTGAAGAAAATGGGCAGCAATGACTTACGTCACCACCAAACCATTTTGTAATGGGAAGTTTTGAACTTGTATTCAGCAAATGTGTTGTGATATCTATGTTCCTGGTGGATAGATTTTACAATGTCTAGCTTTCTTCCTCAACATTAGGTCTGTCTTTTCTGAAACCTCCACTTTTATTTCATTTTCCCTGTGTTAGAGTCTTGTGTTACCACATATTGGAAAGATCATTTTACTGTAAGATTCCCTGTCCGAGATCCTAGGGCAGACATAAGGGTCCTCCATCTCAGAATGCCCTGAGCCACAGTGACTGAGATCCCTGGAAATTGGTTTTATTTTTCACAACAACAAAAGAAAAGAGCCAGTGATGCAAGGCTATCTAAAAGTAAGAAAGTTTCTATCCACAAGCTTCAGAGAAAGTCCTGTCTCCATTATATTTTCTGCTCACCAAAGTGTTTCTGTTCAAACCTCTGTACAAGGCCCAAAATGCAGTTTTCAGTATGAGACATGTTGCTTTTCAATAAATAGGAGGAGACTGCAGGATCCACTATCAAACCAACATTTGCTATATCTGTAATTTATAATATGAAATAAAAACAAAAGGATGGGTGGACATTGTAGTGATGATTCAAATGTCCCTGAGTGGCAAGACACAGAGTCTGTTTCAGGTTGCATTTTCCTACCAAATATTTCTTTTTTGTGTTCAGTGAGTTCAGTGAAATGTGGGTATTATTTGCCATCAAATATGAGCAAAAGAAATAGAGTGTCTTTTTAAAATATTGGCTATCAATAAGACTTCAGCTTTCCCTTCACTGAAAGAATTGTTACCCGCAGAAGGCGGTATGAACACTAGCTTCACTAATGCCCTTATTAGTAACTTGGAATAACATCTCAAAAATGACATTACCATTGTGCAATAAGAAGAAGAAATATTCATTCAAATATTCATATCATTACTGTTAACTGAAAAAAGTGGAAACTGAACTGAAAACTTTTCCATATAATTAAAAGACCAACAATAAATCTCTTGGCTGGGTGTAGTAGCACATTCTTATAATCCTAGCATTCAGGAGGCGGAGGCAGGAGGACTGCCACAAGTTCAAGGCTAGCCTGAGCTACATAAGTTCAAGGCCAGCCTGAACTGCATAGCAAAACTCTGTCTCAAAAAGACAAAAATAAAATAAAATAAAATAAAATAAAATAAAATAAAATAAAATAAAATAAAAGCAAACATTAGAAGCCTCTTAGGTATTGAAATTTTGCTTTGTTCTGATGTTTGTATATATCACTGACTAATTCTTAATACTTTGTTTTGTGGAAAATAAAGACTCACAATTTAAAAATGAGCTGTTTTGTTGCTGTTTGTTTGTTTCGATGATGAACTGACTTTAAAAAAAATGAGAATCTTGATTCAGAAGCAGACAGCTTCAAGCTCTTCAATTTCTCGATATGTCCGAAGTGCAGTCTTCTTTTTACACCTAACCATAGCCAAAGATCCTTTCCAAGAATTTGTAGTCACCAGGGATCAAGGAATTTGTGATACTCAGGGATTGTGATGCTTCATAACTGTCTCATAAAGGGAACTTCAAGTAGTTACTACCAGTAGTTCAAGCAGGTGAGAGAAGCTCTGTATCCATAGGCTAGCAAAATTCAAGGAATTGTCACAAATCTGGGGACTGTTATATCTACGAAGGCAGTGGTATTGTTTCTGTTGCTGCGGGCATAGCAAAGTTGAAAACAGTTCACTGCACCATTAACTGTTTCTCTGCTATCCTACATGGTATACAACTGTGTTCTTTTGAGGACTCTTTTCACCCTCTGCATGACCAATTCTCCCAACAAATACTGGTAATTTCTGAGTGAAAGCAAAGTACACACTGTGTTACTTACCAAAATAAAGGAAATAAGGAATAATTACAATACAATAGAAATAGAACTCATGATGTGCTAGATGTCAGATGTGCTGAGGTTTTATTCCCCTAAATCAAAGAATGAATTTTAAAGAACCACATACGTTAAGAGTAGGAAAGTTTTTTGAAAATAACTCCTGGGGAAAAAAAGAGGGGCCTGAAATGGTTGCCACTGAGGTTCTTTATCAGGCATAATCACAACATGGTATGATGAGGCTCAAATGCCAATCAACCCATAGGACTGCACGTGTAGCCACTTAACTAATATTGATCCAACAGACAAGCTGGTCATGTAGTGGGAGTACATGGAAAGAACAAAGGCATTTTTGGAAAGGGATAGGTCCAGAGTCTCTGTCACCTACCTGGGTGACTGATACCTGTCTGGACTTCCTGAGTCACATGGTGCTAATTGTAGTACAATCTCAAGTTCCTGTTTATCCTTAGGGAGGCCTCTTGGGCTGGCTGCCGCATCTTTATCTCATGACCTGGTCTTCTTCAGATGTGCCTGCAGCACACTTCTGCTAATGTTATTGTTTACTGACTTTTTTGAGAGCCCAGTCCCTATTTGGCTGTACATTAATTTCTATCCAATTTAGCTGTCTATCATCCTTGGACATTGTCCTCTGCAATGACTTCCTGATCTCTATTTCAACTCTACTGGTACCGTCGATGTCAGCTGACACATGCTAATGACTGCAATAATTGATGCTCATCAGAAAAACATGTGTGTTGCTGTGGCCCCTGAATTAAACTATGTAATCTCATCTTTTGCATTATAGTTTGCATTGGATCTTTATTTTATTTTATTTTATTTTATTTTTTTCTTTTCAAATATTGAAGAAAGATGCAATTTCTGCATAATCCATGTGACAACCCATTTACAATCCAAGAAATACTAGTAAGCTACATTAAGATGAATAAAAATTACACTGAAATCAAAATTAAAGAGACAGAATCTTAATTATATGGATAAACTACTGGTTTTACCTTGTTTCTATCTTTTTTAGCAAAAGAAAACTGGGATCCAAAAATAAAGTAATAAGTTTCATAGAAGAAATAGGAAAATACATGAGAAAATCATCATTGCAGATTAAAATTGCATTATGAGAAGATTCTATTATGATGTGTGAGATGCATAATATTAATGCAAAATAGAATAGAATGAGATAATGATGCATATTCAAATCCCTAGGATGATAATTTTTAAATGTATAAGTAAAAAATCAAAAAAATGAAGAATAGAAACTGGATGTGGTGGTGTGCACCCAGCTCTTGGGAGGCTGTAAACAGGCAGGTCACTCTGAGTCTGATCTAGTAGTGAGACCCTGAACACCCTGTAGACCCTTCCTGAAAAAAAAAAAAAAAGAAAGAAATGAAGACTAGAAAAAACAAAAATAAAAAAGACTGGTAAATTCAATCCAACCATATGAATAATTATGTCCAATTTAAATATATGAAATATTATAATTATATGTATCACTGAACTAGATAAAAACAAGAAACAGGTTCGGGGTCAAGTTTAAGCACTGGAATAACAAGTTGAATGTGTTTATTTTTAACTCAGTTTCTTCATCTGTGACAAGAAGAAAACAAATCACAGCACATAGGAGTAATTAGCTGATAATAAGCAATTAGTGACCTTGATGAACGAATGACTCCAATGGACATAAGGATTCTGTTAGAATTAAATAAGAGCTAAATCCAAAGAAGCATACCATATGTGAAAAACAAAAGTAACATTTTTGTTCGTCTTTTTCCTCATTATTAGACAGCTTTTATTACCAAGGGATGTAACCAAGGAGATATTTTATTGTGACAGATGGAAAGTGACCAAAAAAAAAAAAAAAAGAAAGAAAGAAAAGAAAAGGGTTTGCTGTAATGGTAGCAAATCCTGATGCTAGATATTGTGGAAAAGAGATTATTTTCACAGCAAGAGTCAAAAAGGACAATGCAAATCTCCCGTGGTAGCATTCATAGGCTTGGGCTTTTCGGAGATGGGCTCGATTCAAAAAAGCAGCACATCCTACAGCGCATGCATTTGGGATGCGGGGGAGGGGGAAAAGCGTGTGCCCCAGACCGAGGTGGACACGCTGGGCATAATCTGTGGTGCTCAGCGTTCATACAGCAGGAGGCCAGCCTCACTTAGTTAGCTCTTGCTGTTTGGGCAGCCAAGTCCCACAGCCAGAAGAAAAGCAATAATTTGGAATCTTGGAATATTTTGAATAGAAATTTGGAGGAGTAACTTTTCTATTTATTTTTTGAAAGAACATTATCCCTATAATTATTGTCTTAGAAAAATGTAGAATAGTCTTCCTTTTCAATTATTGAATTGTTGGCAATTGATAGCAATAATTTTGGTAAGATCTTTGTTTAAAATCTTGGCCTCTATAGATGCTAAACTCTAAAGAATTATCTTTATAAACTTGTTGCAAAATCTTATTTTGGAAGTTGCATCAGTGACAGTAAAATGTATTTCGTATCTAAAATTTTATTATCATTATTCCATTCTTATACACTTTTGTGTGTGGATAATAACACATTAAGATGACTGTCATGGGTGATGCTGAAGTATTATTTTGAAAGATTTTTTTCTTTTTGTGTTGGAATAGTTGATATCTGTATCTAATGTATCTCCTTAGGATTTCAGAAAATTTATGTAGGATTTTTAAGAGTCCTAATCCAAGTATCTCAAAATCATTTTCAAAAACTACAATCTCCAAATTTTCTTTGTTTTTTTTTTAAAGATAGAATGGTTACTTTTATTTTATTTTATTTTTTGTAATTTTATTGATAAACAGATAGCAATGAGACAGTTTCAAATCAAATAGCTAGGACAGTTTCAATAACTAACATACTGCATACATTCTTCTTAGTGGTTAATTGCTGTACAAGATGTGGACTTGAAATCCTATTTACAAACACCATTAGAAGAAATCATTCTATTCATTAAGAGAATGTAACTATATATCTATCCTATCCACTTTGAATACACAGATACAAAATGAATATTCATCGGTATACCCAATTTTTTCTAAGTTCCATTATTTGAATATTATAGGTATGTAAACTCAGCAAAATATTCTATAAGAGTCCAGTAGCCCATAATAGCATTGGGTCTTCTGTTTAACTGGCAATGTCAGAAATTATTGACCTGAGTTCTCCACAACTCAACATAACATCATGGCTTTACTTCCTATATTTCGTCTTCATACTTTTCTACTGGACGGTTAAGACCAAGGTAATGAAGGACCTGTGCAACAAGAGTTGTAGCTTTTGGGTCTGAGAAGGTCAGCGAAATCCCCTCAGGATTTATCCTGAGATCCTGTACCTCCGATTGTAGAACCTTTGTCAGTGTCAGCCATGTGGATGAGTCACGGCCATTGCTTGGCAAATGTGCTCTCTGTGAAAGCCTGAGAGAGTGTCTTCTCCCCATGTGACTCTCCTTAGGC
>NW_004524840.1:1486390-1492124 GCF_000260255.1 Octodon degus
GTTCCATAACTTTTTTAAAAACAGTTTGTATTCTGCAGCGTGTGGCAGGAATATTTTGGATAGATACTCATTAATTTCTTTTGATCTATGTTGTAGCTATAGCTGATGTGTCTTTGTTGATTTTATTGTCTGGGTAATCTGTTCCATGGTGAAAGTGGAGCTAATAAAGGAGTTGAAAGACCTTTAAAATTTAAAGTCACTGAAGAGACAAAGAAATGAAATATGAATGGCTCTCCCATATTCATGGCATTGTAGCAGTGATGTAAATCGGTCATGCCATCAAAAGCAGTCTATAGATTCACTACAATTCTCATGAGACTATCAATGAATTTTTTCATAAAACTAGAAAAAAATCTTAAAATTCATGTGAAAATGCAAAAGGTCCAGAATAACCAAAGCAATCCTGAGCAAAAAAAGATGAAAGATTTGAAAGTATCCAATTTCAAAACATGCTACACAGTCAGATTAACCAAATAATGTGACACTGATACTAGCATAAAAGCAAACATGTAGACCAAAGGAATAGAAGAGAAGTGAAGAACTAAGCCCACGTATCTATAGCTCTCTGATCCTTGACAAAGAGGCCAAAACATAGATTGATGAAAAGACAATTTTTAACAAATGGTGCTGAGGAAATTATTTATCTATATGCAGAAGATTTAAACTAGATCCTCAACTCTCATCCAAAACTCAACTCAGAATGCATCAATAATCTATATACAAGAGAGGAATCTCCAAAGCTACTACAAGAAACAAGGATAAACATTTGAAGATGTACGCACAAAGAATGTTTTCCTGAGTATGATTTCAATAGTTCAGGAAAAAACAATAAAGACCCCGATGCACAGGATTACATCAAGTTAAAGACCTTCTGTTTTCAAAAGAAATGTTAAAGAGGCAGTCTGACAGAGTAAGGGACAGTCTGCTGCCAGCTACTTTTCTAAGAGAGGATTAATATACAGATTACATGAAAATATTCAAAAAAACTGAACTTCAAAAGAACAAATTACTCCATCAAGAAATGAGCAAATTAATCAATCAGTTAATTCTCAAAAGAGGAAATACAAATAGCTAGTAATTATATGAAAATATGTTCAACGTCTTTAGCCATTAAGGAAGTGCAAATTAAAACTAAATTGAGATTCTATCTCAGCCTAGTCCAAATGGCTGTCAATAAAAATACAAAAATAAATAAATAAATAAATAAATAAATAAATAAATAGATTTTGGAAAAAGGAACAATTATACACTGTGGATAGACATATAATTTAGTACAATCACTAATGGAAATCAGTGTACAATTTATTTCTCCCAGAGCACTAAAAGTAGAACTATGATATTATTCAGCTACATGACTCATTGGTACATACTCAAATTAATTAAAGTTGGCATGCTATAGAGATTTCAGTATATCCATATTTATCACTGTATAAGTCACAAATCTCTAACACTGGATCAGCCTATGTGCCTGGTTATGAATAAGTTCACAAATAGGTGATATAAACACACAGTATCATTCTGTTGTAGACAGCTGAATTAGATAAAAATATTATAGGCAGTCAGATAGGACCAGGCCCTCAAGGAGACAATGTGGAAGTCAAGTTGACTTTGCAACTTGGAAGAGACAGATAGTCCCTATAGGCCAGACTTCAAGAGAAAAGAGGAAACAAACACAGCTATATATTTCCCTAGGGATGGGCATCAGGAATTGATATTCTAAATAGGTATCAATCACCTTGAAAGAGCCCAAATGAGTCACCAACCCAGCCCCCAACAGGAGGAGACCTTGACCTGTATTCATGCCCACTTGCTGTGTGATTTGCTTCCTCATTTGATAATGAATTTAATCAACTTTACCTGAGCAATGGTGCTTGTAATCTCATTGGTTGACCATAGTTTTGTCCCACCTCATGCCCACTGAAGCGAGTTCTTATTTTCTCCACCACCTTAGACCCGCCTCACCACATGATGTTCCTCCATGGAAGAGACAGTTCCCTGGGGACAGTCCACTTGGGCCCCCATTCTGTCCCTTTCTTGGACAGAAACTTTCTTTCCCCCAATAAATATATTCTGCTCATAACCTCCATTTGCTTATAAAATTCATTCTTTAGTTTTAGAGAACATGAACTCGTCCCAGGAAACTTTCAGGTCAGGAGTTTTACTTTTCCCCTATCTCATTTGGAGGTCATCCACTGAGATCAGTTTTTCCTCTATGTCCATTCTACTAAACAAAAAATTTATCATTTGCAAGAAAATGGTTAGAGCCAAAGATCATATCCTGTTAAGTGAAATAAGCCAACTACAAAAGAATAAGTATTGCATTTATCTGCCAATACATGCAGTTTGCAGAAAAGAAAATAGTGACTTGAAAATAGAATGTAGGTGATTATACAAGAGAAAGAATCAGAGGATAGGAGCGAAAATGTAAGGTAGAGTAGTAAGAGGAATAGAAATGACCAAAATATGCTTTCTGAATGTGTGAAAATCCTCAATAAAACCTAAATATTTGCAATTGTGCTTTGATTTGAGAACAATTTTTACTCCTTTTATTTATAATATGATTTATACTGATCAGGTTAATACTTTCATAACCTATTGGATTTATATTATATGACTTTTCTCCAGTGCCTTGGTAAGTGAATTATAAAAAGAGAGTTTCCATATACATACAAATCAGGGGTCTAATATCCCTATTTCATTGAAATATTGTAATATCACTTTCCACATACAAATAATGCATTTGAACTTTATCAATTTGAATGAACTTCAGACTATAGGTTTCTACCAACTTCTTCAGTTATTGGCAAAGTTTAAATTTCTTTAATTTTTACAACAGCTTCATACAAGGCAGACCATCTTGTTATACTTGGACTCAAAAGCCCAACAAAACTAATTCACAAACAAAAGTCTCCATAAAGTTTGTAAGGATATTTAATAAACCAGACTTCTAAAGAAAATATAAAGCTTGGGAAATCATCAAGTAGTCAACATTTCAGGTACTGGGCAGAGATAGGGGGTGATATCATTTCCCAAAATTTATTTCCTACCTAACTGTGTCTGATTATGACTGCCTACTTCCAGTTTGTTAAGTAACATCCTCAATATAGTGTTTGAAGATAGCCCAAAAAAGGCAAAAGTCACTTGTAGCATTTTCTGCTAAAACAAAAGCACTAAATAATTATCAATAAGGTTGGTCAAGACAGCTTAGTTACATGCCTGCTTATGCAAACACAAGGACAAGGGTTTGATCTCTGGCACCATGTGCCACCCTGGCCCTGCCACTGATTGGTGTGCTGAGCCAGCCACTGAGTCTGGGCATGGTGCTGTACGCCTAAAATCCCAGTGCTGGGGAGACTGAAAATAGGAGGGTCACTATGATTCCAAGCTGCATAATGAGACCCTGAACAAAATACATTATTAAAAAAAACTAAAGAAAATAATAATAATAACAATTACTTTAGGATCTACAAGAATGAATTGTCACTCAGTGTCTGGTTTACTTCTTCTCCACTACTTCATTTCATACGGAATGGAGGAATGGAGGATTTCAAATGATTTTGATTAATTCTTCTGGCAACTTGGTTACACTTCGTCCATTTTTTACATTTTCCCAACTACTTGTATGAAAATGATCAATCCAGAAATTAATTTAAAATTAACCATGACATTTTAATTATTCTAACATTGAAAATTTTTGCACTGAACTTTGAAGGTGAAACATTTTTTTCCCCTTAAAAGCACAGTGATTGTGGCTGACCACTGTTCCAGAGACTGTCAGCTTTTCTAGGTCGGGGGTTCCATCTGCAGGGCTGGAAAAATAACAATGATTCTAACTACGGTTTAGATCTATTAATAGAAACACTGTTATTTCTCCTTTTTTAGTTTTATTTTTGTGCAGACATGTACCGTTACGTGCATAATAGTTTCATTTCTTGTTGGAGCTGTGACAAGTACACAGTATCTCTTAATTCCTTTTTTCATTCCTTCCGCTCTCTTCCCCTTTATCTCCTGACTTCTTTGCCATTTGAAAAAGATTCTACACTTCCTTTCTCCTTTCATTTTGCCCTCCATTTATATTTTGAGTTTCTCTTATAAGAGAAACCATGAGATATTTAAGTTTTTGCATCTGATTTATTTCACTTAACAGTATGCTTTCAAGAGGCATCTATTTTCCTCCGTGACTCAAGTTTATCCTTTATTGTGAATTTAACACTTTGGATACATTTTTTATTTATTTATTTAATTTTTTTTTCTTGTATGTTAGAGAAGGGTCTACAGGGTGCTCAGGGTCTCACTACTAGGTCTGACTCATAGTGATCCACCTGTTTACAGCCTCCTAAGTGCTGGGATTACAGGCATGTGTTGCAATGCCCAGTCTCAATTGCCGGCTCAGTGGGTCCCAGGGGCAGGGCCAGCACAGCAGGTCCGGAATCCCCTGGCCCATGCACTTGCTTGCAGGAACTTTAATTCACTGAGTTATTTGGCCAATTGTGGGTACATTTTTTTAATGATGTATGAGAAATCCAAATAAACAACACAATTAGTCTTTGTGGAGCACTGTTGAGAAATTTCAACATATTCAGCGAAAAAAATAAATGAGAGAAGTATCATTTATTTCCTGAGTAGTTAAAAACTACAATAATGCATTTAACCTGATGAATTGAATATGACACCATATAAAAGATTATTTTCATTTTCTTAGTCCTTCAAAAAATATTTCTTTTGGTCCTAGTAAATTGTGTTTGAGAAATTAATAAATTTCTATTTATAAATATTCTTGTCATCTGGATTTTGACCAACATCTGCATTTCTTTACAAGGACCTCTTATCAAAATGCTACAATAAAAATGTACAGCAGTTGGTTAAGTGAAAGGATTCATCAGAATGAAAGAGCTGGATAGAACTGAAGATCACTATGTTAAGTGGACTCAGCAGGCATAGCAAGACAAAGACAGCGCAACCTCTCGCACACGCAAAATGTAAGAAAGCTGGTCTCATAGACGTTCGTTCGGAGCTGAGTAGGTGGGGACTAGGGGGAAGAAGGGCCAGGCAGGCTGATCAATATGTTATGCTAGGGGTAGGAGGATTGATGACTTACAGTCAGACAGGAGCATGAAGCTCTGGCGTTCTGTTTTGCTTTTGTGCAGTGAAGTGACAGTACTTAACAGTATTGTGCAATGCACTTCATAGGGGCAGAGAAAAAGATTTTGAATGTTTTTAACATGAAGAAATGACTAGCATTTGAGGAAACGGATATATTTGTATTGATTTAAACATTATAAAATGTATACACATATCAAAAACTGTCCTTGTATCCCAGACTAAATGTACTTCCAAACTGCTCTCCATAGACTAGGAAAACACTGGTTACTTTTCTCATCTTACTAACCACTAAGAGAAGTGATAGACCAGAGTTGGAATGGAAAAAGTAACAACGGAAATAAGTGATTCCAGGTAGCATATTTTAACTCTAAAAGTTTCTGAAAGATTTATGGCCTCACTGAGCACAAGGAGTGGAGTTTCTCTCGGGGCCCAGTTAGAATTATAAGAGGGGTACCATGTTATTTAGCTTCACTGGTTCCCTGTAATATCCACCTCTGCTTAAAATTTTTTTGTCTGTATTTTCAACTTTCATCTGAGTAACAACACAAGATAACGTCTCATAGGAAGAATTCTAATAAGATCAGAGAGCATCAAATATATCTATATCGCTATCTATCTATCTATCTATCTA
>NW_004524840.1:1492224-1500408 GCF_000260255.1 Octodon degus
TTTCTGCAGCTCTTTCTTTATTTCAGAAGCTGTTGATTCATTGCTTTCAGCTGTGTGATTTCCCATTTGATCTGTGTTATTGTCCTCTGCACTTGTTATGGGTGGCCTTGGGTTCTGAGGTTGCATTTTGTTCCTTCTCATCATTTTGTGTAGCACTGTCTTCTGACCTTTGTTGTAGATCTTTGCTATAGTTATAACCTTCGCATGTACTGAAGTTCAGGTGCAACTCTACAACATTTGGACTTATCCAGCTGTGTCTGGCTTGAGTCTGGCTGCTGTGCTCAGCTCCTTCCCATTGCTGCCCTTGAGGGTGAACCTGTTGTGCTCTTGTGGCAAGATGTTCTGCTCCTGGACTAGTTGGTTGGATCTATCCTCTACATTCTCTGCAGGGATTGTAGCTGCAGAGTTACACCCCAGGCGTGTATGCCAGGCCTGAGCTGTGCCTGGAGGAAGCAAGATGAAGTAGGGGGAAGAGGAAGCTCTCCCACACACTCAAAGGACCTGGGCTAGGACTGGGTCTGGGGGTTCCCAGCGCGGCAGAAATTCCTACTCCGCAGGCGGGGTCGGGGAGGTGCTGGGGAGTGTTGGGGGGCGTCCCAAGGGGGTGGGAAAGGGTCCGGCCCACCATGCACCTGGGCTGGGATTGGTCCAGCTAGCACAGGGTAGCAGGAAGCTCTCCCACACACTCAGGGAACCTGGGCCAGGACTGGGTCTGGGGGTTCCCGGAACGCGGCAGAAATTCCTACTTGGTGGGCCGGGTGGGGGGAGGACTGCGGAGTGGTGGGGGGCGTCCCAAGGGGGTGGGAGAGGGTCCGGCCCAGGCTGCCCTGGGCTGGGACTGGTCCCCCCAGCCCAGGGTAGCAGGAAGCTCCTCCAAATTTTCTAATGTTTAATATGATAAATACAGCACACATGCAGTTTTACAAGATTAAAACATGATTTCATCTAACTTTTATTATGCTGTTTTCATTTTTTTTATATTGTATAGATTTTTTTTTAATTTTAGGGAAGGATCTATAAGGTGTTCAGTTCTCACCACCAGATCAGACTCGTAGTGATCTGCCTGTTTTCAGTCTCCCAAGAGCTGGGATTACAGGTGCGTGCCACCACGCCCAGTTTCAATCGTGATCTCACCATGCCCCAGGGTCAGGCCAACTGGCAGGCCCAGGTATTGAACCCCTGACCCCTGTGCTTGCTAGCAGGTGCTTTAATCTGCTGAGCTATTTGGTTGGCCCTTTATATTTTATAGATTTGCCAGCTCAAAAATTACATACTGTTCTTAGAGTTTGGTTAATATATTTTCTCTTACTTTTACAAGTATTATTTTTCCACTTTTAAAAGTTCTTGGGCTGGCCAGATATCTCAGTGGATTAAAGAGCCTGCTTAGGCAGATTCAGGGACAGGGGTTTGATCCCCTTTGTGCTGTGCTGGCCCCACCCCTAGGGCATGATGAGATGGTGATTGAGATGGTGTGGTGGTGTGTGCCTGTAATCCCAGTGCTTGGGAGACTGAAAACTGGAGGATCACTATGAGTCTGACCTATATAGTGAGACACTGTAGACCCTGTACTAAATACAACAAATAAAAATAAATGAGTAAATATTCTTCATTTATTTCAATTTTTAAATGTTAAATAAAAGAAAAATAAACAATTAAAACTATGGTAGAAAATTTCAAAATAATATTGTAGGAGAGTAACAATGGTTAGTACATTGTGTATTGCTATCTTCAAAGTAGTTTTTAATATTATAAGATATAGGCACGAAAAATTTATCGAACAAAGTAGGCATAAACCTTTCCTTTCAATTAATTATTAGCAATTAGTAGTATAACTACTAATATATATTATACATAATATTATATAGAGCCTTATTATTTATTTATTTATTTGGTACAGGGTCTCGCTACACAGGTTTGTAGTGATCCTCCTGTCTCTGCCACCCCATGTTGGGATTATAGGTGTGCATCACCACCAGGCCTTACTGGGGATTAAACCTGCATCCTTGCTCTTGCTAGATAGGTGCTTAGACTACCCAGATATCTCCCCAGCCCAGTAGGATAACTATCTTAACTATCATATGTATTTTTTTTCTTTTTTCCTTTCCTTCTTTTCTCCTTTCTGTATTCCCTATTGTCTTTTTGATTAGTTTTTTTTTTCCATTTCACAGTATCTTTTATACATTTTGAATCTTATTTACTTTTTCAGCTTCTTACACTAGGGAGACAATATGACATTTATTTCCCTTATGAGTCTGGTCTCAAGTTGCATCCATTCCCCTACAAATGCCTCAAGTTTAGTCTTCATTATAGCTAAGTAATATTCCATTGTACAAAGTTTCTATATGGTTTTTACTCATTCCTTGGTTGATAGGCTTCTGGTTTGTCTCCAAGATTAAACTAATTAAATATTTCTTTCCATATTGTTCAAACAAGATTAGAGTAAATAGTCATAAATTTTCTCATGCAACAACACATAAATATTACATAAAAGAAAGACTCAATATAAGATATTTAACTCCAGTTTACATCTAAGACATTTATTAAACTTGTTCAGGAATATTCAGAAAATACTAGGAAATATAAATAAGATGTTTTGTTCCTACTACTATTTTTTTCTGAAAAAAGATTTGATGGTGTTAGGGCAGGCCAGTTAGCTCAGCAGATTAAAGCTCCTGCATATGGAGGCAGGGATGGTGCTCTATCCTAGGTGTGCCATGCAGGCCCCACACCCAGGGTGCATTGAGAAGGCGATTGAGATTGGGTGTGGTGGCGTGTGCCTGCAGTCCCAATGCTTGGGAGGCTGAAAACAGGAGGATCATTATGAGTCCAATTTGTGTAATGAGACCCTGTAGACCCTGTACTAAATACATTAAAAAAAATTTGATAGTGCTGTATGTGATCATTGATCATCAATCATAGAAATATCAGTTAACAGCAGGCCATAAAAGACATTCAAATAGACAACATGATCTTTAATCTAATGAGGATTGAGGCTGAAAGCAAAGCCAAAGGATAGCCTGGTTGAAAATTTTCTCAAAGCCAAGTTCTTGCACTTCTCTGCATTGCAATTTATTGATAAAACAAGACACTAGTGAAGAATGTATTTAGAGTGGGCTGTGACCAGAAATATTTGATTAAACCTAGGAATGAAAACACGCATTGCCAATCTTTATAAAATTGATCCTCTGGCCACTGCCAAAATAATGAAGGATTTCCACAAACAGGTATACCAGGCTGCCTAGCACAAAAGCTACTTCATATTTACCAGGTTTAATGATCATGAAATGTGATGGAACAGAGTAATGTCCAACAGAAATAAAAAGGGAATGAAATTTCTTGTGCACTAGGCTTTAATCCAATATTGGAGAGCTAGAAAGAGAGTAAGTATGTACTGCTAGTCCTAATAAAAGAAAACAAGCAGGTTTAATGGTCTTTTACTAAGAGAAAAATCATTCGCCTGATCAATGATCTCCAATCAGGTGCAAGGGAATGCGTTCATTTGTTCTGTCAATAAAACCGCATCTGGAATGGCAGCTGCTTGGGAACTTCTATCAGAATATTGCATTTTACTTTATAAGAAAGGGAGGCTATCTGTCTTCTTTCTGGGTAAAGGTGGGTAAGCTAAGTGGGAGTGACCTAATAGAAGTAACCACCCTAAACACTTCAAATTCTTGATGGTGACCTTAATCCTAGATACCTCTCCAGTAATGCAGTACTTTCAGCCCATTCCCTTCAGACATAGGCAACTACCAGGGATTTTGCTTGGCCTTTCAAACCTAATAGCCTTCACTCTGCAGGTTAAGAAAATCAGTGTTGGGCCAGTGGTTTAGTGTTTCATTGCAAGCATTTATTGCAGAGATGAGAAATATTTATGGATTAGGGTTAAAGGCCCATTTAGATCACTGGGAAATATAACCAAGCCCCAGCTGCATTGATCAGTTTACTTCTGTGTATCCTCATTCTGACTGGTAATCTAGACTGACATTTTAGGCCCTTAGAATTATTTCATTCAAAAACATTGCCAAATAATCACTCAAAGTCTAATTTTTTTTGTCTTTTTCTAAGTTCAATCACCATGTTGAACAGTGTCAGGTCCCTTCTGGCCGTATAAGAGGGAAGACTTGTAGTATATCCCATGGTGACCTAACAGATTCCTTCCTTAGAATGTATCCAGTTTTCTCTTCAGTCAAAAGGCTTTGAAATTGTGAACTATGTGAAGACTTGGAGCTGGGGAGATAGCTCAGTAGAATTAGGTACTTTCCTGACAAGCCGAAGGGCCTGAGTTCAATCCCCAGTTCTGCCAAAAAAAAGAAAAAGAAAGAAAGAAAGAAAGAAAGAAAGAAAGAAAGAAAGAAAGAAAGAAAGAAAGAAAGAAAGAAAACTTGAAATTGTTTGAGGACGTATGTCAATGAACTGAGGGGCCTTTAGTCAGTCTTCTATTTCTTAGACCTAAGCTTTTAGGTTTACAAAAGTTAAAGTTTATAGATTTTAAATAAATTACTAACATTTTTATGTTTCTCAACCTACTCCCCACACCCACTTTGGCCTTCACAAGTGAGTGCCAACATGTGGCCCCTGCTACTCCAAGGCTCATTGTCCTCATGGAACTCAGAAAGCACTGTTTGCTGACAACTGCCTCTCTCATTGTTGGTTTTAAAGAATAATTAAAGCTAAGTTCTTAGAAGAGGTTGGCAAAGCTCCTCAGTTTATTTTTCATGGATGAGAATTTCTAACCATAACTAAACTCGAACACTCTAATTCTCTAATCTCTCTAACCTCTGTTGATATTATGTGGTCTAAGAATTCTACTTCTGGATATAAATACAGGTGGACAGATATTTATTTTAGCATTGTTCATGACAGCCAATAATGTGCAATAATCCAAATATTTATTAATTTATTAGTATACAAACAAAATATTGTGTATCCATACAGTGTAATATTATTCAGTAAAAGATGCAAAGCACTAATACTCACTAAAACAAGAAGTGTAGTGATAACATACTATGTAAAAGAAGTTATTCAAAAAGAACTATATATTATATACTTCATTGTTATGAAGTATTCAAAATAGCCAATTACATAGAGATGCAAATCAGAGTACAGGTTGCCTGGTGCTGGGGTTTAAGGCAGGAAAATGGGCATAGAGAGCTATAGGAGTGATAGTTAAGGGTTGATTGTATCTTTCAGGGATCATGAAAATATTTTAAAATTGATTGTGATCATTGTTCCACAGCTCTGTGAAAATACAACCAGGCACAGAAATAGATTGAAAAGTTGATGAATCATAAAGCATGTGAGCTCTAATTTAATAAAGCTGTTTAACAAAAAAAAGATGGTGCAGAAAGAATAAAGAAACCAGACTCTCTCCAAGAGACTGTCCACCTGGGAGGCCATTATAGATTCTTAAGACAAATGGGAGACTGACTTACCATAGAGAGGAGAAAAAGCTCCTACTAATGAAAGAGGCATGTTCAAACTGGGGGTTAAATTCTCTAAAAGCGTAAGAAATTCCTTACGTACCCCATTGCAGTGTTTTTAATGGTTCTACTCCTTTTGCTCAGTAGCCTGAATTTAATGTAAGAAATTGTGTAGTTTTGTTTTGTGTAATCTTGACCTTGCAACACCAGAAAATTAAACTTTCTTTCAGGGAGACAAAAACATAGAAACTAAAATTGTACCTTGTCAGGAGTTAAAGTCCTGGTTTTACCAGTTGATTTTCCATCAATCTGGAGTACCTAAAGGAGGTCAGCCAAGCCCACAATCTTGATGCTCCTCCCTTGCACTAAGATAGTCCCTGGCAAGAACTACTTGACCATTCAGAGCTCTTAATACTAGCACCAATACTTTGTAAGTGACTAAAATAATAATTTAAATTTTCTTTGCCACTGAAAGCCAGGGACTGCAAATATTCTATTTATCTGCACAGTAAGGTAATTAATGCATTTATATCCATTTAGTTGAAAAAAAATTCAGATTTCCTTCACTAAGTTTTTGTTTACCTGGAGTCATTTCTTGTACCAATAATGGGATCAGTATGAATCTAAAAGGGAATCTGAGCCATTGTTGGTATTGTACGTTAAGGATTCATTATGTAGATTAGATCTTAACACTGAAAAGAACATGGAAGAGAAAGCACAAAATGATGGTTGAAGAATCAGATAAAACCCCTTACCTCTTCTTCCTGAAATTTTTGGATGTGGGACATGATGGTGAGAGGAAGGAATGTAAAAACTCCAGGCACGTAGAGAAACTGAAGAGGAATTACAAAAATTGAGCTTATGCAGAGGTCTGTGGAGGCTTTTGTATCTGTGTGATGATGGCTTCTAGGTCTATATCCAAATATTTTATAGTGGTTTCAGGACCACTATTAATCAGCTGGGACAACACTTGCAGTTGACATATGGACACAGAACATATAAGATAAAAGGAGAAATTAGGAAATATTGTTTCAAATTAAACCAAGTTTACTTTAGTACAATCCAGCACAGTATCAGTGTAAGTTATTGCTGGCTATAGTGGTCTGTAGTGGAATGAGATTGGCAGGTCAATGAGAGAAAGAAAATGGAACAAAATATTTTTTGATTTTACTTTTAACAGTCGCATTGCACTCTTCAGAACCATGGTTCTCTATAAGAATTTTATCCTTTGATCAAAGTTTCAAAACTTCAAGTGTTTTGCTTTTTCACAACTAGATGATAGTGTGCATAGTAAAATCTTAAGTAAAGAGTAATTTGTTCTGTACGTACTCTGCAAGATGAGAAAAAAAATTCTAGTAAATTGTAATTTGAAAAAAAAAAGCCATGTCTTGCAGTAGGAGTACTGATACCAAATGTCACATGACCACATCTGAGCCAATGGTTTCTCTCTTCTGCTCATCCTCCCCTCCCCTCCTTTTCTAAACCTCTTCCCTTCACTTTCTCCCTACTTTCCCCTCTTAGCCCAAAGCTGGATATTGAGCAATTTTCTCCCAACAGCAAGAGGTTATGGAGGAGATCTTGTCTTCAGAGGAGGAGGAGAAAACCCTCATTCAAAGTGAGATAGCTCAGGGGCACAAGCACCTGCCTTGCAAGTGGAAGGTTTGGAGTTTGATCTCTGGCACCATAAAATAAATAAATAAATAAATAAATAAATGTGCAGATAACCAAGTGAGATTAGGGAGATGTGAAAAATGTGAGAATCAGTGTAATTTTTTTTTTTTAATGAAAGCACCACCCAAAATAAGGTTATAGCAGTGACTTTGTTTAACAACAACACAATGTCACATTTCCATGAAATCCTCAAAAGGAGGCACAAGTGACTGTCACTTTACAGGTTCCATGTTAAAGCTTCATGAAAAGAAAAAGATTTCACTGAGCCAACAGCAGTGATTCTATCAGTGGTGGTGAATGTTGCCCTCCTCTCCCTCTCTCCATCACATCAGCCATCAAGGTTTCCAAAGGTCAGTGCAAGATAGTGTGCTTTAGATTTCTTTATATTTTGCACTTTCTTTACAGTTTTGTAATACCTTTACATGAATATTTTTGGGTTTTAGAATGAATGATCTGAATTTCCATTACTTCTTATGAGAAAACTCACTTTGATCTTTGAGCACTTTGGATTATAAGTTGTTCCTGAAACTAATACTCATAAACCAAAGTTTTACTGTAGTCATTAACCAGGTGAAGGACTTCACAGGTGAATTGCTAGATTGGGTTTTCAGAGCCACTCCCAACTTTCTAGATGCATTTTCATGCAGTTTATATATACTATTCTCATAATGGCTGCACACACTAAGAGTGAGATAACCAAGACCTGTGTGCCTAATGTACAACAAAGAAAAAGGTATGAAGTCAAGGACTGCATGACTGAGTTGGGAATTCCATAAAATATGTAGATTAAAAGTAGAGCTTCCAACCAAGTAAGAACATCACAACCTTCTTATTAAAGGAAAAGTGACTGCTGCTCACTC
Source organism: Octodon degus (assembly GCF_000260255.1). Classification (NCBI taxonomy): domain Eukaryota; kingdom Metazoa; phylum Chordata; class Mammalia; order Rodentia; family Octodontidae; genus Octodon; species Octodon degus. Next base: position 1,500,176 of record NW_004524840.1, read on the forward strand.
ACTGGAGAAGGGGAACCAGAGACATGGTTGTGTGCAGGAGAGGAGATTTATGTATTAGCCCCTCTCACTTTTTTCTTTCATGTATTATGGTCTGAATGTTTGTGTCCTCCAAAACTTGTATATTAAAACCTCCAAGGAGATTAAGAAGAAAAGCCATTGAGAAGTGGGTAAATACTAAGGGAAGAGCCTGCATAAATGGGTTAATGTCCTTAGAAGAGAAATCCTGGATTGAT
>NW_004524840.1:1500508-1501539 GCF_000260255.1 Octodon degus
CCCCCTTCTTCTTGAACATCCACCTACCCGAGAGACATCATAGTAGTAAACGGCATGTCATGACAAGCAGCCCATATTCAGATTACCAGAATGACAGACACTGCAAACATGAGACTACTATTACAAAGTACCATCTGCAGTGCAGTAGCTTAGTTCACAGGTATCAGTATATATAGTTAGTGAGGGTGAGAATCTTTCCAATTAACTGCTAGATTAAAAAATCTTCTGAAGATTCTCAGGATCATTGCCTTGTTCATCTTTTACATATAACCATATGGCTTGACATTGTCATGTTTCCTAGCTCTCCTCCTTTCCCTCTTTTGATTAGTTAGTCCTTGAGATCCTGCTTTCCTTTTACTTGTATTATAACTTTCTATTTGTATTTCTTCTTTTGATTTCTTATACTAGGGAGACTATGCGATATTTACACATGTGTGTCTGGTTTATTTCACTTATGAGTATATGTTCAAGTGGCATCCACTTCAATATAAAAGCTTGCAGTTTATCATTCTTAATAGCTGACTAATACTCCATCGTGTAAAAATACCACATCTTTTGCAACCATTCTTCAGGTGATGGGCATCTTGGTTGTTTCCAAGATTTGGCTATAACAAATTGTGCCGCTATAAACATAGGCATACATATATCACTCTGATATGATGATTTCAGATCCTCTGGGAAAATTCCCAGTAGAGGAATAGCTGGCTTAAAGGGGATTTCCAGACCAACGTTTTTAAGGAGTCTCCATACTGATTTCCATAACGGTTGCACCAGTCTACACTCCCACCAGCAGTGGAGAAGGGTTCCTTTTCCCCCACAGCGTCTCCAACATTTGTTGTTGGGTGATTTCTTCATGTTAGCCATTCTTTCTGGGGTGAGATGATATCTCAATGTGGTTTTAATTTGCATTTCATGAATGGGTAGTGATGTGGAGCATTTTTTCATATATGTATTCGCTTCTTTAATTTCTTCCTCTGAGAAGTGTGTGTTCATCTCGGATGCCCATTTCTGGATTGGGTCTTTAAATTTTG
>NW_004524840.1:1501639-1512176 GCF_000260255.1 Octodon degus
CGACATGGCAGGCTGGAGGATCGAACCCCCAGTCCCTGTTCCTGCTTGCAGGCGAAGAGCCTATTTTAAATGAACAGATTCTACGCCTTTCCAATTCAGGGCAAGGAAAGTGGAGGAGGGCAGATGAGGAAATGACAGAAACAAATGAAAGATTCTGAAAGGGATAAATGCCTCTATTTTTCTGATCAAAAATTTAACTTTATATGCTTGTTTACTTGCTCTCTCCCTCTCTCTCTGTTTTCCTTTGCCCATTTTTCTTGCATGCCTGACCCCTTTGGGCTAAGTCATGATTCTAAATACCAGCTTTCAGAGGAAGAGTGACTATTACATGGACCAGATAGTGATTCAAAGCCACTTGCTAAAATCATGCAGGGTGACATAACCTCACCGACCCAGCTGGAAATTTCTACCAGAAATGTCATTCCTTTACTCTTCTAAAATGTTCAAAAAGCATTTTTAAAAGCAGAAGAAAGAGACTGTGTAATAAGGTACTCTGCCCGCATCTCATGCCTATTAGACGTAAATCCATTCAAAAGATTGAAAAACAAATTCCTAACTTTGCTTTCTTTAAATCTAAATCTTACACTTGTGTCAGATAATCTTTCCGTGAGGAATGTGTTTCCACAGCTCCATGCTTAGTGTTTAGCATTTCCTGCCTTCTTTCCCAGTCCCAGGTAAACTAGATCGCGGGGCCGAAGGTCCTCATCATTGTTTTGCTGGTTCACACCAAGCGCCTAACTTGAAGCGGATACAGCTGTGGACTGAGTGAAATTTACAAACAAGGCTTATGTGCCGAAGAGATGTGTTAACTTTACTCTGTGAACTGTCAGAGGTTCTAAACCTCTGAAACTGCAATCAGGGCCTGCGGAGACATATCTCTAAAGAGCACTAATTAAAATATTTTTTCCGTTACTTTTTCTATTTTCACTTATGTATTTGGTACTGGGTCTCACTGTGCATCTCTGACTTGTAGTCTCAGACTACTGTTTTCACCGCCCCAGCGCTGGGATTACAAACATGCACCACCTCGTGCGGACTCAGCAGCCAGCTCAGTGTGCCTCGGGGGCAGGGCCAGCATGGCACGGGACCGGGGATCAAACTCTGGTCCCTGCACTTGCCAAAGCAGGCACTTAGTCCGGTGAACTATCTTGCTGGCCCTACTTTTTCTATTTTAAAGAGAAGAAAATAAAACAAAATTTCAAAACAAAGTAATGAGGGTAATAATGGTTACTACATTGTGTATTGCTACCTTTAAATTACTCAGAGCATAAGATATTGGGAATGAATTGTTCAGACAATGTTAGCACAAACTTTTCAATGAACTAAGAGAAATTAGTATAAGTATCTTAACTATCTGAAATATGCATCTACATCTATCTATCTATCTATCTATCTATCTATCTATCTATCTATCTATCATCTATCTGTCTATCTATCGCTTTCCCCTTCTTTCTGTTCTACATTTCCCATCCCAATTTCTCTTTCCTTCTGAAGTTTTTTCTCATTTTATAGTATCTGTTGTACATTTTGGGTCTCATGTACTCTTTCAGCATCTCATACTAGGGAGGCAAAGTGATATTTACACATGTTTATCACAGTTAATAGCATGGTCTCAGGTTCATCCGTTTACCTGTAAGGTTCTCCAGTTTTATCCTTCTTCCGTTATGGCTGAGTAGTACTCCACTGTGTAAAAAGACCTTATCTTTTAATCCATTCCTCAGCTGATGGGCATTTTGAGTTTGCACTTTTGAGATTAGATTTTAATATAGATTAACCTAAACTAGATGCCACTTGAGGGAGACAAGGACCTTGGAGGCAGTTGGCAGAGAGGCTACCAATATGGCAGTTATGACCAGGACCATGCAATATCTGAGTACCTTGGGTAAAAAATTAGGGACTGAGGGGTCCAAGTGAATGAGTTATGCCAACTTCCCAGTTGTTGGTTTGGATCTTCCCAACAATGGCTCTGTACTGGTAGGATTACAACATTGGCCTCTAATTCATAATTGTGTTTTTGAAGCTTGGAAACTTACCTTCTTGCCTCTGTCCACATCTTTGAAGCTGAAATTGGAAATTCTATCTGCAATCTGAGTGAAGTTGTGCAGCTGATTTGCCAGTTTTTTCTGAAGCAAAGCCTGTTGAGAAATCCTACACTGCAGACCTTGTCTTTTCTATGTGAGTTGTTAACTATCTCCAGTCTGCCTGTGGAAGTTTGCTTTGCGGATTAACTCTAAAATTTTAAATGCTTATGAATTAACCAAAATTATAAGAGTCTTTCTCAGTGAACACCCTCTGAAAAATTTAAACGATGGTAATGAATGAATCTCTAATTTTGAGCACAGCTTATCTCTCACTTAACACATGCAAGACACAGGAAATTCTTCCCTGCCACTGGAGACCAAATGCCATTGTGGGGTCTGACTTCAACATGTTCAAGAATTTCTGCAATTTGTCAAAATGGCAAGCAAGGCTGGCCTGAGAATGTTTCACTCTTGTAGTTTAATTTTACCTACAAAGAAACATTACATTTTAAGACTCATGTGATTTTGATACATTCCTAAGCTCTATGCTCCAATTTGATTATCAGTTTGCTGGTTGCAAGGTTAAAAATACCATTAATTAGAGAAAAGACTAATTGGTCCAATTTGGAAAAATGCTGATAATCAAATTGGTATACCTTCTTATATTATAAATGACATTTAGAAATAGCTTTTGGCTTTTAATTATAGTGAGCTTGCATTTCAAAGAAGTAATTAGGTTCCTTATTGTTTCTTCTGCATCCAAAAATTTTGCCCCTAAGCTATGAAGGAAGAAGAGACAGAAGCAGAAAACAGCCTTCATTCATTCATAATTGATTCATTCGTTCATTTAAAACAAATTAAGTCTCTTTCTTCCTCTATTAACTAAAAACTCTTTTAGTGGTGGGAAGGAATAACATCACTTGGGCTTTGGAAGTGAATGGAACAATAACTTAGAGATTTTGTTACAAGGAATAGATGTTTCTGTAGATGAGTGAATCATAGCAATAAATATTTAAATATTTACTTATTCTAGAAATATTTATTCAGTTCCTACCAGAAACTCACCCTTGTCTAGCACCTGGCATAGTCAGAGTCAACAAAGTCTTTACCACTCCAGAAACTGCAAATTAATGACTGGATAGAAAACATGCAGGTGGATAAATGCCCAGGAAACAGGAAAATGCAGATGTGGAGAAAACACATGTGTAACTTATTTACATAATTTCTAGATTTTAAGGTGAAAGCAAGTTGTGACTTTTTCAGCATTTTATGTTCACCTTTTCAATAGACCTAATGGAAACTGGGCAAGGTGGTGAGCACCTGTAATTCCAGCACTTGGTAGGCTGAAAACAGGAGAATCACTACAAATCCGATCTACATAGTGAGACCCTATAGGCCCTGTACTAAATACATAAAAAAATGAATAGGCCTAATGTATAATGCCTAGACCAGCCCTGAAAAATAGACTCAGAACACAAATTTTCAGATTAAGACACATAGTTTTTATTACATTTTACAGCAGCCACATTTAAAAACAGTACAAACTTGGTGGAATCAACATTGATACGATGCTTCATTTAATCCAGTATAGCCAAAACATTATTCTAACATAACTATGGAATAAAACATTCGTGTGTGTGTGTGTGTGTGTGTGTGTGTGTGTGTGTGTGTGACATTCAAATTTTGTACTCTCTTCAGAATCCAGGTAGGAAAAGCAACATGATCTTCAGAGTGAGTTTGGGCCAAGCAAAAGTAGGAAAGAAAGCACACATTACAGCGTGAAAGAGCACTATGCTGTGAGGACCCAGTAGCTGAGAGCTCAGTGGTGACTGTCCTTGGTATCTCCCCCTCTTAGGCTGACCTCAGTTCTAGGGCATCTTATCCCAAATATCTGGAGTTTTTGGGTGAAGCACACACACAGGGCTTTGGAAACTGGTCTTGGAATGCGTCCTGGAAAGGAACAGGTGATACCGACTTTCCCAGGCAGCCTGCCATAACCCAACCTCCAGCCTCAAGATTAGCTACAGCTTAAATTCTCACTGATCACGAGGTCCTTGTATTTACTGTATTAAACACAGCAGTTCTTGGATGCTTATTTCTGACCATCGGAATCTACTTCCTACCTATAGATATTTTTTTTTAGCTCTCAGATATGAAACAGTCTTTATTTTTTTAGAAAATTAATTCCATGAAGGTTAAAAAGCAATACCAGAGGACATAGGTGCCTAAATGGATGTGGTCAGTCATTCAAAGCATTCAAGAAGAATATGGCAACATAAATACCAAAAAGCATGACTTAGGTGTTCCAAACAAAACATGTAGGTCAGTCCTAACTTGAGCATTTTCTAGACAGGGAGGAAACAGTTAATGTTTAAGAGTCTTGAAAGCGTTTTCTTTGGCTAATTACATTAGATGGATTGTTTGCCTGTGATGAAAATCAAATTCTTTTAAACATGGATAAAGTATTACACAGGTCCACTGTTAAAACAGACATGTTGTAAGTTAATCCTGATATAATGTATGGATTTCCTCTGTGCCATGCATGCTTGCCGTAACAGATGCCTCCTACTTACTATTCATTTGTTCCATATTTAAAAAATATTTGTTAGCTGTTAGGTACGGTTCTATGTTCTCGAGATGTTGTAGTAAATAAAAGCAACAAAAAGTCCTACCCTTGTAGAGTTTATATTCTAGTAGGCATCAACATCTGGGACAATCTCAGAATCTAAGCTATATTTTTAGCCCTTTTCTGTGTCTTAATAAGCAGTTTTCACAGGTGAACATATGCCACATTTTTCTTCTTTCACCAGAGCTTGTCTTGTCTTAATTTCAATAAGTCTATATATTAAAGCCTGGTAAGTATTCTTTCCATTCCGCATTACTAGGAATCAAAGTGGAGTTGTTACAGAGGGAGTTGTGTGGAGAATATTGGGAGGGAGTTAGAAAGAACTGGGTGGGGCCTATAACTCAAGACATTGCCATTCTAATTCTGATCAATATTTTCAATGTGCTGTATTTTGTTTTCTCTTTATTGAAAAAAAATTTAAGAAACTGTGGGCAGAATTCCTGCTCATTTAATTCCTTACTTGAAATCATCTTGTTTTTCAGTTTTTTTTTTAAATTTTAAATGCCCAATTGTTGAATAAAATAATAATTTAAAAATAAGTCCTCTAAGACTACTAACATGATGGAGACCAAAAGCAATATGGTCTTATTCCTCTATTTGCTTTTTTTTAAAAAAACATTTTTGTTTGAAAGTGTTTATGGGAAGTTTATGCAAAGGTGGGACTTTTTTCCTATTTTATTCTTTTCTTTCACCCAGATTTCTCCACCAACCAAATGTGCTTTTCATTAAGTGGTTCGCAATTATAGTTTTCTTTCTCCAATGAAAATCTTACTGAATCATCTTGAAATCATTGTGTGAGTCAGCACAATGTCTGTTTTCAGCTATGAGTTTTACCCTCCATTGAGACTAGGAATCAACTGATTGTGTTTCCTAGATCCTGATTCTCAGGCTGAGTTGCTGCCAATTAAATCCATATGTCTATGGTGAGGCATCTATGGTCCAAACCTGCTCAGATACTTCTTACATCCAGACAGACTAAGTCAATCTTGAGCCCTGGCTGCTGTACTTTAGGGTTGCTTGCCCAGGAAGTGGATCTAAGAATTCTCTCATAATGTAAATGTGCACACAAGCTGACTTTATTAAATTATTCCAGGTCCATCTTTCCAGTTCCTAAAAACCTCTTTAGCTGTAATTCAAATGTCATTTTTAAATAAATATGAGTGTCATTGCCATGACTTTGGATGATAATGGTATGTTCATTTTAATGTGTCATTTCTCTGCAGGGCAAATCTTTCGGGAAATTGGGGAAACACTCCTAACATGAGCCCAAAATCCACTGACTTTAAATTAAACATTTAGTTTCAGTTGTTCCCAGGAAGCAGCAACTGGAGGAGGTCCTTACCATTGCAGATTCTCTAGGCCAGCTTTCAGCCGACTGGGGTATAGTCTGTGCTTAATCCGATTCCCAGATTATCAGCGTGAGCAAGGAAGTTCCAGAAGCCTTGGTTTATTGTGAATTGGAAAACAATTGTTAAAAATCTAATTAAGACATGCAGGGTCCTTGCTAACTCAACAGCACCTCCAGCTTCATGAATTTCTGCTCTTGTTTGTTCCAGTTTGTAGCAGACACCTTGCAGACCTCCAGCAGTGTTTCTGCTAAAGGTATTTTGTGTGTGTATGTAGTAAAGCAACAATAAAAGGGATTTTTTTTTCCTTAAAGAGCGACTGAGGTCAAAGCAGCCCAGCATGAGCTTGCCTAAGAGTAGCCATTTTTTATATTGGTCTCCGGTCTGTTCTAATTCACTCCTGCAACCTCCTTTGATGAGGACTTTTTTCCGCCTTCTTTCTTTCTTTCATCCAGATTTCTCGAGCAACCAAATATACTTCTCACCAAGGGGCTCACAGTTACATTTTTCTTCTTTACAATGGAAGCCGGAGCTTGAGTGTGGCTCACCTTGACTGATTCCAGGCACAGCTTCTCCATTTGCCGACCACAGCCTCTCTTTCATTTTCCTTGGTTTCATTTACCTGGATTTATGAAATGTACAAAAGCAGTAGAAATAGAATTGCAATGGTACATTCCAAGGAATGAAATGTGAGATCATTTCTAAAAGCATTTCCCCTTCCTTATTCTGCTCCACTTCCTGGGAAGATATTTAGTTTGTTCCTGCCTTACCCTTTCTCCTCAAGACTAAAAATATCCAGTTCAATCAACCTTAGAACATCTTAGTTGCAAAAGTTGTAGGAAGACATAACTGCAAAATGTATTTGCTAAATCATTCTTGATAAATACAAGTGGAGGTAGAGCTATAAGTAGACTGATAAAGAAATAGATAAACACATAGATTCATATGGACACCAGGATAGATGGATAGATAGATAGACAGACAGACAGACAGACAGACAGACAGACAGACAGACAGACAGACATATAGATAGACAGATAGATAGATTTATAGATGGATGGATAGATGGATGAATGGATGGATAGATAGATAGATAGATAGATAGATAGATAGATAGATAGACAGACAGATGGATAAATGTAAATACATGCTTCTATACAGGCAAAACAACCCCTCTGTCTGTCCACAAAGCACAGGGTAATATTAATGGTGTCTTACAGAAGCAATGAATTATTATTTTTTAACCAGCAGGCTCATCCCACATTCTCTGGTTCTAGACTCTGAATACTTATTGTAGGTTGGGGGGGATGTGACCCAGGCTTGACTTCGTTTTACAATGTGTTTTGTCCTCCTGGCAACAGTGCCCGGGCTAATCTGTGATCAGACAACCTGAGCAGAACCCACCTGTGAAGCTGATATCCTTTTCTTCACAGAACATTACAGCATGGAGTCTCTAGTAGGGACTTCCCTGCACCTGTGGAGAGAAAAGTTGGGAGTGGTATGCACAGACATAAGAGGGTCCTGAATATTCTCCAATACTTGAATACGTAGTTTCTCCCTTTCTGGTATTTTTTCCCCAAATTGTTGGTATAGGAAAGTTAATATTGGCCTATATTGAATTGAGTAGATTTCATTAACTGCATTTGAAAGAATTTAAAGAATGTTAATGTGTTTCCACACTGTTATTTATTTACTTTTCTTTCCAGTTGATACACATATTGCCAAAAACTCAATGTTTGTATAGCAAATGTTTTATTATAGCTTATATTCAAAATGTCCCCCAAATTTTCATGTGTGTGTGAGACATGATTGGATCTTCAAGGGATGCTATATTCATTGGTGGTCTGCTCATTTTTAGTGGCTTTAAGTACAGGTTAGCAAGTGAAGGTTGGTTAGACAAGAGTTTCTGGGTGCTGTACAGGCCCACCCCCTGGGGCATGCTGAAACAGCGACTGCGACTGGCTGTGGTGGAGTGTGCCTGTAATCCCAACACTTGGGAGGCTGAAAACAGGAAGATCACTAAGAGTCCGATCTATGCAGTGAGACCCTGTAGATCCTGTACTAAATACATTATATTAAAAAAAAGAGCTTCTCGGGCCTGGTGTATTCTTGCCTCTGACTCCGCCCTTCATGCTTTGCTTCCCAGCTCTTTTTCTTTTATCTATATTAATTTTATTGAGAAACAAATAGCAATGAGACCGTTTCAAAACCAATTAGTAGGACAGTTTCAATAACTAATATATTGCATATTGTTGTCTTCATAGTGTCTTGAGCTGAGCCTTTTTTTCTCCAGCCAGGCTTCTCTGCCATCCTCTTTCTTCTCTCGAGCTCAATTAGAACCACGGATGCAAATCTTGAGGCAAAATAAACCTCTCTTCCTTAAGTTCTGAATGTCAGGTATTGCATGCAACAAAGGGAAAGTGACTAAGACGATCAGGTTAAAGTTATAATTCCAGATAAGTAATCAGGACATTCATTCCTATTTTGGGAAAAGTCATAAAAGCTTTTCCCAGAGTGGGTTAAAAGCTGAGTTGCTTGCATGAAGTATATGATTTAATCCAAAGGTCTAAACAAGTTGCCTGCAGTGGAAGTGAGGAGTGGGTGCTTGCTAAGATTCCGCAGACTCCAAAGGCTCAGTGAAACAGTAGTTTTCTGGGTGTAAACTCTGGCTCCCCTTCAACTATAAAACTTTAACCTAGATCTTCATGTCTTTGTTTCTGTTTCTATAACATGGGAATGATACAATGATCATCAGTGTTAAATGGATTAATGTTTTGTATGCCACTAAATAGAGTACCTAACACAAAATAAAAATAGTTTTCTCAATGCAAGTGTCACCCTCCACTGAACAAGTCATTGAATTCTTGCTTATTCCAAGGTTATGGCCTCTGAAAAGATTAGGTAGGAATGAACAGCAAAGAAGCTAATCTCCAGAGAGGGTCTGGGGGCTTCCAAAGACTAGGAATACATGTCCTAAGGTTGGGAATGTAAGCTTCTTTGGAACATCAACAACATTTTTGAATTTCTTTGGGGAAAAATATAGGTAGTGGAAACATAAAGGTACACGTGTAATCTAAAAAATAAGCAAAAAGTTATTTGTGTTCTGTGAGGAAAAAAATTGAGTATAGCTCTGTGTAACATTCATTTTTATACGACATCTACAGAATTTAATGCCAACACATATACTTCAAAAGCATATCTGCCTCATGGGCACCTAAGGAACTTAACCCTGTTTTATCTACTTTGATTCTATTATTGACTGTATCAGAGTCTGACTTTGTATCAGATAGCAATATTTCACTCTCCTCTAGCAGAGTGACTCCAATTTTTAAGTTAATTCAGTGGGTGAGAGAAAGTCACCTATTAAATAGAGAACACTTAGGGCCAGTGAGATAGTTCAGCAGACTAAACACTTACTTAGCCAAGCACAAGGACTGGGGTTTGATCCCTGGTACCACATGTGGGGCAGGCCCTGCCCCCGGGGCAAGCTGAGTCAGGACCAAGTCTGGGGTACGGTGTCACATGCCTATAATCCCAGTGCTGGGGAGGCTAAAAACAAGAGGATCACTATGAGTCTGAGCTGAATATTGAGACCATGTACCAAATACATTAAAAATAAAAATAAAAAAAGGAGAAAACTTTTATCTTGTCCTGTAACCACATTGACACTTAGATCATTCTTTTTTTTTTTTTTTTGAGGGGGTCATTGATACACAAAGTCTGTGCAGAGCAAGAGCAGCATTGCTGGGAGCCTGCTAGGGATGTAAATTCATGTTCTCTAGCCTAGAGTGACACCTGTTTTTGGTTTGTCTAGGGATATCGCAGGTTTAGCCAAAGTACGGCATTCTAGGAACTCTGACAGCCCTTACAAATCAATGCATTTGTCATTCACCCGAGACCTAGTGAATCTGAGGCTGTGTCCAAAATCTAGGTTTTAACAAGTTCCCCAGGTGATGCCAATGTGTGCTAAAGTATCAGGAATACTGCTGGAGTGATGGGCTCAATGCTCTAAGACCTGAGCCTTTAGGGAAATGGCAGCCATCTAATCCTTCTGGTGGTTTACCCAGTTTCTGGCTTAGGAAAAGCAAAAAAAAGTGAAAGTGATGTGATGCTGAAAAGAGGACACTGTCTTTGAATATGAAGGAGGGACCAGAAGCCAAAGGCAGTGAGGAATGTGTCTCTATCTGGAGTTCTAAAAAGTAAATGATGATGCTATATCCAGAGAAAATGACACCATAGCATGGTGGTACACACCTGTATTCCAAGCACTCTGGTTTGCTGAGTTAGGCTGATCCATTCTGGGAGACTCAGCTACTTAGCAAGAGTGTATCTCAAAGAAGGAGAAGTAAAATAAATGAATAAGGCAGGAGATACAGCTCAACTGTCAACTTTGTGTACAGCCCTCAGCGGCACAAAAAAGAGATAAAGATGGGGGAGAGAGGGGAAGAGAGAGAAAGGGAGAGAGAGAGAGAGAGAGAGAGAGAGAGAGAGAGAGAGAGACAGAGACAGAGACAGAGACAGAGACAGAGACAGAGACGGAGACA
>NW_004524840.1:1512276-1518527 GCF_000260255.1 Octodon degus
GGTAATTTTTTATCATATACAAAAGTCTTCTGAAAGAATGTTTAGGACCTTCTAGGTATAGAATAATTATCTTCCTCAAATGATTATCTTCCTTATTTATATTCCTTTTGTTTCTTTTTGTTTTCTAATTGCCCAGGATAAATTTTCAATTATTAATTTGAATAGGAGGCATGAGAGTGTATACATTTATCCTATTATTGATTTTAGAGGAAAGAGTCTTAGTTTTTCCCATTTAATGTAATGTTATGTATGGAATGAGTCTGTAGTGTATAACTTTTTTCATGCAGATGTTTGATTCTTCTGTATCTAGTTTCTCCCAGGATTTTATTATGAAGAGTCACTGAATTTTATCAAGTGCTTTTTTCCTGTATCTATTGAGATAGTATACTATTTATTTTTGATTCTGCTTATGTGTGTTATGTTTCTTGATCTGCCTATGTTGAACTGTCTTTGCATCTCTGGAATGAAACCAATTTCATCATTGTGTGCGATTCTTTTAATGCTTTTCTAAATAGAATCCACAAGGATTGGATTAATGATTTTTGTGTCTATAATCATTAAGGATATTGTGCTATAGTTTTATTTTTGTTGTTGTGTGTCCTTATCCAGTTTTGATTTCAGAAATGTCAACTTTATCATTGAGGTGGAGCTTCACCAAAATCTACAGGTTATAGGACTATATCAGTTATATGCAATTTAAAGAAGAGAATTCTTTTGGCTTTCAGTTTCAGAGGCTTGTGCCATCACTGGCTAATTCCAAGCTAAGAATGCTGTGGCAGAAAGGATAGCATTTGCGCACAGACAAAGAGGATGAGACAGAGTGAAAGGCAGTACAGGCAAGCTTACCTCCTTCCAAGTTATGTCCCTTCAACCAAGATCTGCCTTCTGAGAGCACACTTGGTCATAAACTCATTGCTGGGTTAATCCATTGGTGATGCTAGCACCCCAGGAAATGATCCCTTTCTGACATTCCACTCTGAATACATGGAGTATTTTGGATAATGTTTTTGGTTCAAATGAAACAAACTTATATCAGAGTTCTAAAGTAAGTTTGGAAGCCTTCTTTCAACTTCTAGTTCACTAAATATTTCAGGGGCAGTGCTGTTAGTTCTCCTTTAAAGTTGTGATGAATTCAATTTCTAAGCCAGTGACTTGGAACACTGAGGTAGGATAGTCACAATTTTGAGGCCACCCTTGGATACATAGTGAGTTCAAGGCCATCCTGATCTGCATTTGTATCAAAAAGCAAACAATGCAAACAAACAATCAAACAAACAAACAAACAAGCAAAACACCACAAAAAAACTTCATTAAAATTCTCTAATTTTATCTGCTTCTGAGCTCTGTCAAAAGACTTTTTGTGTGCTTGTTAATGAGTAGTTTAGATTTTTATTTGTCTTATTTAAATTTATATAAGTAACATGTATCTCGAAATTCATCATACTCCAATTTATTGAACTATGATCTTTTTCATAATACCTATTGAGCTTCCAGGTTTCAGTGATACCTGCTGCATTATCTTTTCTCTCTCTCTCTCTCTCTCTCTCTCTCTCTGATTGCATTCATTTGAGTATTTCTTTTGGTAAGTTTGGCTAAGAATTTACCATTCTGTTTTTTCAAGAATCCAAATCTTTGTTTAATCAATCCTTTGCATTTTTCAATTAGTTTCTCCTTGATGCATTCCAGCTCTGATCTTTATCTTTTCTTGTCTCTCATTGTTTTTGGCTTATGTGAGATCTCCCTGATTCTTGAGGTAGACACCTAATGCTATAAACTTCTCTCTTGAAACAGCCGTTGCTGTACCTCACAGGTTCCCCAGTGATACATTTCCATTTTCATTGGATTCTAAGAGGTTTTTACCTTTTTCCTTGATTTTCTTCAGTGACCCACTAATTACTCCAAAGTAATTAGATCTCCATGTGTTTGTATGGTTCTTCAGTTTCTCCTGCTGTTGACTTCTAGATTCTTACCATTACGATTTAGTAAGATGTAAGAAACAATGTCAGCCTTTGTTTTGTGTGTTTAACTCTATGACCTAAAATATTATTTATGTGGAGAAACGTTCCATAACTTTTTTAAAAACAGTTTGTATTCTGCAGCGTGTGGCAGGAATATTTTGGATAGATACTCATTAATTTCTTTTGATCTATGTTGTAGCTATAGCTGATGTGTCTTTGTTGATTTTATTGTCTGGGTAATCTGTTCCATGGTGAAAGTGGAGCTAATAAAGGAGTTGAAAGACCTTTAAAATTTAAAGTCACTGAAGAGACAAAGAAATGAAATATGAATGGCTCTCCCATATTCATGGCATTGTAGCAGTGATGTAAATCGGTCATGCCATCAAAAGCAGTCTATAGATTCACTACAATTCTCATGAGACTATCAATGAATTTTTTCATAAAACTAGAAAAAAATCTTAAAATTCATGTGAAAATGCAAAAGGTCCAGAATAACCAAAGCAATCCTGAGCAAAAAAAGATGAAAGATTTGAAAGTATCCAATTTCAAAACATGCTACACAGTCAGATTAACCAAATAATGTGACACTGATACTAGCATAAAAGCAAACATGTAGACCAAAGGAATAGAAGAGAAGTGAAGAACTAAGCCCACGTATCTATAGCTCTCTGATCCTTGACAAAGAGGCCAAAACATAGATTGATGAAAAGACAATTTTTAACAAATGGTGCTGAGGAAATTATTTATCTATATGCAGAAGATTTAAACTAGATCCTCAACTCTCATCCAAAACTCAACTCAGAATGCATCAATAATCTATATACAAGAGAGGAATCTCCAAAGCTACTACAAGAAACAAGGATAAACATTTGAAGATGTACGCACAAAGAATGTTTTCCTGAGTATGATTTCAATAGTTCAGGAAAAAACAATAAAGACCCCGATGCACAGGATTACATCAAGTTAAAGACCTTCTGTTTTCAAAAGAAATGTTAAAGAGGCAGTCTGACAGAGTAAGGGACAGTCTGCTGCCAGCTACTTTTCTAAGAGAGGATTAATATACAGATTACATGAAAATATTCAAAAAAACTGAACTTCAAAAGAACAAATTACTCCATCAAGAAATGAGCAAATTAATCAATCAGTTAATTCTCAAAAGAGGAAATACAAATAGCTAGTAATTATATGAAAATATGTTCAACGTCTTTAGCCATTAAGGAAGTGCAAATTAAAACTAAATTGAGATTCTATCTCAGCCTAGTCCAAATGGCTGTCAATAAAAATACAAAAATAAATAAATAAATAAATAAATAAATAAATAAATAGATTTTGGAAAAAGGAACAATTATACACTGTGGATAGACATATAATTTAGTACAATCACTAATGGAAATCAGTGTACAATTTATTTCTCCCAGAGCACTAAAAGTAGAACTATGATATTATTCAGCTACATGACTCATTGGTACATACTCAAATTAATTAAAGTTGGCATGCTATAGAGATTTCAGTATATCCATATTTATCACTGTATAAGTCACAAATCTCTAACACTGGATCAGCCTATGTGCCTGGTTATGAATAAGTTCACAAATAGGTGATATAAACACACAGTATCATTCTGTTGTAGACAGCTGAATTAGATAAAAATATTATAGGCAGTCAGATAGGACCAGGCCCTCAAGGAGACAATGTGGAAGTCAAGTTGACTTTGCAACTTGGAAGAGACAGATAGTCCCTATAGGCCAGACTTCAAGAGAAAAGAGGAAACAAACACAGCTATATATTTCCCTAGGGATGGGCATCAGGAATTGATATTCTAAATAGGTATCAATCACCTTGAAAGAGCCCAAATGAGTCACCAACCCAGCCCCCAACAGGAGGAGACCTTGACCTGTATTCATGCCCACTTGCTGTGTGATTTGCTTCCTCATTTGATAATGAATTTAATCAACTTTACCTGAGCAATGGTGCTTGTAATCTCATTGGTTGACCATAGTTTTGTCCCACCTCATGCCCACTGAAGCGAGTTCTTATTTTCTCCACCACCTTAGACCCGCCTCACCACATGATGTTCCTCCATGGAAGAGACAGTTCCCTGGGGACAGTCCACTTGGGCCCCCATTCTGTCCCTTTCTTGGACAGAAACTTTCTTTCCCCCAATAAATATATTCTGCTCATAACCTCCATTTGCTTATAAAATTCATTCTTTAGTTTTAGAGAACATGAACTCGTCCCAGGAAACTTTCAGGTCAGGAGTTTTACTTTTCCCCTATCTCATTTGGAGGTCATCCACTGAGATCAGTTTTTCCTCTATGTCCATTCTACTAAACAAAAAATTTATCATTTGCAAGAAAATGGTTAGAGCCAAAGATCATATCCTGTTAAGTGAAATAAGCCAACTACAAAAGAATAAGTATTGCATTTATCTGCCAATACATGCAGTTTGCAGAAAAGAAAATAGTGACTTGAAAATAGAATGTAGGTGATTATACAAGAGAAAGAATCAGAGGATAGGAGCGAAAATGTAAGGTAGAGTAGTAAGAGGAATAGAAATGACCAAAATATGCTTTCTGAATGTGTGAAAATCCTCAATAAAACCTAAATATTTGCAATTGTGCTTTGATTTGAGAACAATTTTTACTCCTTTTATTTATAATATGATTTATACTGATCAGGTTAATACTTTCATAACCTATTGGATTTATATTATATGACTTTTCTCCAGTGCCTTGGTAAGTGAATTATAAAAAGAGAGTTTCCATATACATACAAATCAGGGGTCTAATATCCCTATTTCATTGAAATATTGTAATATCACTTTCCACATACAAATAATGCATTTGAACTTTATCAATTTGAATGAACTTCAGACTATAGGTTTCTACCAACTTCTTCAGTTATTGGCAAAGTTTAAATTTCTTTAATTTTTACAACAGCTTCATACAAGGCAGACCATCTTGTTATACTTGGACTCAAAAGCCCAACAAAACTAATTCACAAACAAAAGTCTCCATAAAGTTTGTAAGGATATTTAATAAACCAGACTTCTAAAGAAAATATAAAGCTTGGGAAATCATCAAGTAGTCAACATTTCAGGTACTGGGCAGAGATAGGGGGTGATATCATTTCCCAAAATTTATTTCCTACCTAACTGTGTCTGATTATGACTGCCTACTTCCAGTTTGTTAAGTAACATCCTCAATATAGTGTTTGAAGATAGCCCAAAAAAGGCAAAAGTCACTTGTAGCATTTTCTGCTAAAACAAAAGCACTAAATAATTATCAATAAGGTTGGTCAAGACAGCTTAGTTACATGCCTGCTTATGCAAACACAAGGACAAGGGTTTGATCTCTGGCACCATGTGCCACCCTGGCCCTGCCACTGATTGGTGTGCTGAGCCAGCCACTGAGTCTGGGCATGGTGCTGTACGCCTAAAATCCCAGTGCTGGGGAGACTGAAAATAGGAGGGTCACTATGATTCCAAGCTGCATAATGAGACCCTGAACAAAATACATTATTAAAAAAAACTAAAGAAAATAATAATAATAACAATTACTTTAGGATCTACAAGAATGAATTGTCACTCAGTGTCTGGTTTACTTCTTCTCCACTACTTCATTTCATACGGAATGGAGGAATGGAGGATTTCAAATGATTTTGATTAATTCTTCTGGCAACTTGGTTACACTTCGTCCATTTTTTACATTTTCCCAACTACTTGTATGAAAATGATCAATCCAGAAATTAATTTAAAATTAACCATGACATTTTAATTATTCTAACATTGAAAATTTTTGCACTGAACTTTGAAGGTGAAACATTTTTTTCCCCTTAAAAGCACAGTGATTGTGGCTGACCACTGTTCCAGAGACTGTCAGCTTTTCTAGGTCGGGGGTTCCATCTGCAGGGCTGGAAAAATAACAATGATTCTAACTACGGTTTAGATCTATTAATAGAAACACTGTTATTTCTCCTTTTTTAGTTTTATTTTTGTGCAGACATGTACCGTTACGTGCATAATAGTTTCATTTCTTGTTGGAGCTGTGACAAGTACACAGTATCTCTTAATTCCTTTTTTCATTCCTTCCGCTCTCTTCCCCTTTATCTCCTGACTTCTTTGCCATTTGAAAAAGATTCTACACTTCCTTTCTCCTTTCATTTTGCCCTCCATTTATATTTTGAGTTTCTCTTATAAGAGAAACCATGAGATATTTAAGTTTTTGCATCTGATTTATTTCACTTAACAGTATGCTTTCAAGAGGCATCTATTTTCCTCCAAGTGACTCAAGT
>NW_004524840.1:1519475-1525311 GCF_000260255.1 Octodon degus
AGAGACAGAGACAGAGACAGAGACGGAGACAGACAGATACACAGACAGACACAGACACAGACAGAGAGATGGAACAATTTGACATTGCTCTGTTTCTGGTCAATTGGTGTGTTGATGAAATAATAGGAAAGCAATCACTGACCTACTGAATAGTCAGAAAGTTGGAGTACAGGGGAGAATATCACTTCTGGGTGGGCTTTGACTTCCCAGCAAAGCTGGGCCACATGCTTTCTTGTTGGCCAATGCTGTCTTCCTGGCTGCCTTTCCCCCACTGACACTAAGGGAAATGGCAGGAGGATCCCAGCACTAGCTTCAGTTCCTTGCCTCCTTGGGCAATATTGGTGACAATTAGCTGTAACCTTCTTTCTGGGACTAATATTGAAAGATAGAGTTTATTCTTTTTTCTGAAGGACAACGATTCTCAACTACTGTACATCACTGCCCCTATCTTAGCACCCTCCTGTACTGGAAAGGCCTGTCTTACATATGACCAGCTTCATAGACTGGGAAGAAGAACTGGGGGAATAACACACTTCCATTTGTATCTGTGCTCTATTGCATGCAAGTAGGGGGATTTTGAATAAGATGTCTCTGTAAGCCACAGAATCATCTCTCTCTCTCTCTCTCTCTCTCTCTTTCTCTCTCTCTCTCTCTCTCTCTCCCTCCCTCCCTTCCTCCCTCCCTCTCTCTCTCCCTTCCTAATTCCTTTTCAGATCTAGGAAATGATAATAAAAACTTCATCAGACTAAAGGAAAGACTCATTCACTGAAATAATCCAAATAAAACTTGTGGTACTTGTAGGGGTTCAGAAGAAGTCAGTTCTCTTCACTGATAGTCTTCCTTGAAACTGCCTTAGTGACAATAACAACAACAAAATTCAGCAACATTAAAATGTTCTACAGGGTGAGACACTGTGCTTTGTGTTAGGTGAAACTAATGAAAATAATCACAATAATTTGGTAGATGTGTGTCATTATATATTTGTCCAAACTTGTGGAATGCACAATGTCTCAAGTCCACAAACCACGGACTTTGGTTGATGATGATTCATTGTTGCAGGTTCACCGGTAACAGCCAACGAGCCACTCCCATGCAGAACAGTTCTGGTGAGCAGGTTGGGAAGGAAGTGGTACCTAGGCACTCTCTGCCTTTTCTACTCAATTTGCTGTGACTCTAAAACTATCCTAAAAAATAAAGTCTATTAAAAAATATCAAAGCCTATCAATAAATCTACCAATCTCTCGAGAGACACAAATGGTCTTCAACATAATAAGTGTCTCTAAAGAGTAAAGGGGTAAATGGCATGGAGTGAAACTGAGGGGATGCTTGCCTCCTCTCTCTTACCACACAATTTCTTATCTCTTCACCATTTCTTAAAGTAAGCCATGTTGATTTTTTTCTGAAAGCCACAAGCATACAACTCTTAATCAGAATTCACCCAGGGTTCATGACTAGGATAACTTCTCAACTCTCTCTGTATTACTTTAGCCCTTACCTTAGATATTTGCTCAGTCCTAAGAATAGTAGAAAATCTGTGTAATGTGTTGAAAACACAGTATATTAAATACTTTCTTCTTAATAGATAAGTCATCCAACGCTTTTTTTGTTTTCTTTTCTTTTCTCTTAATATTTGATCACAAAAAGAGGAAGATGTATAAAAATATATGGAGGGAATATGAGTTCCTCCTCAGAAGGAAAATTTCTAAAGTAGAGAGTTTAATATGCTCAGTTGGAGGATGCCCCCCACAACTCCACTTAAGTGAGAGAGGCTTTATGCAGTGATTTTAGGTTTAGTAAACCACACTTTCTCTTCCACCACTACTGAATTCTCCATCCCCAGGACAAAAAGCCATCACTGGCATATACATGATTGTGTGTGCTAAAAAAAGTTTTATTGACAATACACCACAGTGGGCTTGATTTAGCCCTCGGGCAATGGGTAAACCACCATTGAGTTCCTTCCTTGTACCACATATTAACATTAGCACATTTCCTTTTCACTAAAATAAACACACCTGGAATCATCCCCTAGTTCTTCAAACATTACTATTCTCATACGTGCTTCTTTGACAATCTAGAAATTCATTAACTTCCACTTACAAGCAGAACTACAGATTTTCTTCTTCATCAAGTGTTTGCTGTCTTCTCCACTAACTCAGCAACTCTCTTTCCACATCTCCTTCATAGCTTGCAGCAACCTTCAGATGTTACTGCAATTTTGCTTTTATTGTTGTTTCCTAGGTACCTAGAATACATATTCAAAAGTTTAAAGAAAGCTTTCGTTCTCTGTACATGAGTGTGAACTTCCTTTCTGCTACACACATGGTGCTTTATGAAATAACAAAATGTAATTTCCCAAGATGCAGAAGCGTGTGGCTGGGAGAGAAGGGGCAGCTGCAGGTCTACTACCACAGAAATATTAGAAGGCAGAACTTCAGCTAATGAAGCCCAGTGATGAGAACATTACCAGATGCCAAAAGATGGAAAGGATGAATTTATTCTGGTGTATAAGGGCACGTTTAGGTAACTAAAGTCCACTTTTAGGTTTAGTAAACTTTAGTAAAGTACAAATTTATACTTTAAGAGTATGAATTTTCCCAAAACAGCAATTGTTTGGAAAGATATGAATGTTAAATGTCCTAATTGGATCATTGCATATTGTGTATGTATGCTGAATTATCATACTGGACCCCATAAAATGGTAAAAATATTATTTATCAGTTAAAAAGAAAACCGACACCATCTCGGCCACTAGCAGATTGGTGTCTGTGATTATTTGAGAAGCTCAAATAGCAATGTCCTTCTCCAACTGTTCATCTTTAGATTAGTTTTCCTGAGAGTGGGAAAGAACACGCAACTGCCCCAAGTTAAAGAGAACACACTCTGGCTTGGGACTGGAAGTCAGGAGCGCCATTGAGGAAGCCTGCAGCATAGCGCAGCTGCTGACTTCAGGGCAGCCGGGAAGCAGGGTCAGCAAGAAAGGGGCCACAGGTCGCACCCAGTATTTAAAGATAGATTGTCCTCTAATTGGCTCCTAAAGGAACTATGATGCTATACCCCAATGTTTCTTGGCCATCTGCTTTATGTGGAAGTCCGTAAGCCAGCATTGTCCCTCCTTCCTCACCAGCACCACCCACATCCCTCCGTGTGCCTTTCCTCCTCGCGCTCCTACACAACCCCCGTGCCCTCCCCAGCTTCTCCCTTCAAATTCATTTTTAACACCAAAGCCACATTGTGGAGTTGTCGGACTAATGAGAGCAGGAAATCTGAGGGATGGCAAAATAAATTCTTTCATTCAGAAAAACACTTTAAAATGAATGAAATTCAAAACCTATCATGCCCAGGCAAGGTTTGGTAACTTTCCAAGACTTCCAATGACATAGAATCATTGACAAATGAAGCTTGCTCATGAAGAGAGAGCAGCAGAAGGGCTGATTTAGTAAACTGCAGGATAAAATGGATTTTAATAAGCAACTTTCTGATTCAATGCAGCATTTCAATGTCTTATTGCTTACTTTGATTTGAGCTCTGAAGTAACCTAAGTGTTTCTGATAAGTAATCTTCCCTCCTGTAAGTCACCCTCTGTTTCATTAATTAAACTTCCTGCTGTCAAAAGACCAGTGGAAGTGACTTCCAGTCATTCTTTCCCATGGACAAAAGACACAAATTATCTCCCATTAACCAGTTGCAAGATCAAAGCCCAAATGCGCAGCACCGCAAAACGCAAAGAAAGAGAAGCAGCGGGACAGGAGATGTCACTTACAGAGCTGCTTGTTGAGTTTGGTGAATTCCCCCGCTTCTTCTGATACTGATGGAAGACACACACAATCCAGAGGGTTCTGTTTATGTCTGCCTATCCCCAAATATGACTTGGAAATGAGATGATGCTAGCTGATCACCCTTCTTGTCTCCCGGGGTGTTTACGACATGTGCAGCTCTGCCAGCCTCTAGGTTTTAGTAAATTGAATAAACCAAGAGAACCACTGCCCCCCATGAAGCACGGAGATACGATTTTTCCAAATAGTTGATGTTCTCTTATTTGGCAAGAATAACTGCATGTTAGGTAGTTTGAGTTGCAGTTGCCAAATATGAACGCAGCCTGATTTCCTTACCTGTGCACTTGCCTTTAATGTACTCAGATATGTTTCTTTTTCTTTACTTATAAAGAGACGACAGCCCTCGTTCTTTAGACTGAACTTCAGTTTAGGTGAGCCAAAGTCCTTCAGGCAGAGACAGCTATTTCCTGCTGGGATGAAGTGGGGTGGATCCTCACTAGTACCTCTCACAGGTAAAAACAAAGAAGGCGGAATCTTGCAAGTTACATTTAAAAGAGAGAGAATGTCTCTTTGCTGCAGAACATCAGCGCCACTACCACAGGCTACAATAAAATCGTTACATTTGAGTTTTGTGTTTTAGGGGTAGAGTGTGATGATTTCCTAAGTATTCCAAGAGATAACCAAATTAAAAGTCCTACATAATCCATATGGGTTATAAAATGAACTCTTGTGAAAGATGAAAGGGTAGATTAAAGGGTAAAAAATGTAGGCAGGGTAAGAACTTAGTATAATGTTCATTGATTTAAAACAATTGCCCTTTCTTCCCTTTTTGTCAAACCTCACCTCTCTCCCACTTTCTTTTTCACCGTTCACCTTGAGATGTATTCTCTTTGCATTGTGCCGTCTGCCCTGAACTTGCAATCCTCCTGCCTCAGCCTCCCAAGTAGCTGGAATTACAGGTGTACACCATGGTACCTGGACATTTTTATTTCCTCTCCTTCTTTCCTTCTTCATCCATGCCCACTCTCTTTTTCTCTCTCATTTCAATTTCTTACTTAATATATCAGTATAGCAGCCATTATGTGGGAGTAAATACACCAGGTCCCTGGGTAGGCAGAGAAGGAATCTGCAGAGAAGGTTAGGGCCTGAGTACAGAGAGCATCTCTGGCTCATGGTGGTGGGGTGCATGGCAGTGTATAGACCATCATGAAGGAGATTGTTGAGGAAGGAAGATAATGTGTTAGGGAAGTGGAGCAGCCAAAGATGTTTGAGGAGAGCACTGAGAATGGGAGGTGGCAATCACCCAGTAGGAGGCTCTCAGCCACTGTCCTTGGGAAACATTTGTGCAGAAATTATCCGTGGGAAATCTCATGGCTGAGTGAAACGGAGATGGGCTGATGTCAGAGGAGGCTGCTGTAGGAAGATAAGTACCTGGGCCCAAGTACTGAATTCTGAGCAGAGTTCAGGGGGCGATCAATAGGGGAGACAGAGGTTGTTACTGGCCAGGCAAGAAGAGTCTGAACAAAGACCACATGGCATCTGTTGGTGGAAGCCGGCAGAGGGACAGCGGAAACATGATGGTCAGTAGAGACTAATGCAACGCTTTGTGGTTGGAATATTAGTGAGATCAGTTTTCCATTGTTGGGGAGATGGATTTACAGGTACAGCAAAGAGCACAAAGAGACGGAATGCTTTGTGCTTGACTTAGTTTGACTAACAATTTTTGATACATGAAGAAATTAATGATACAAATTGTGCTTTTATAAAATGGCTTGACTTCTTATTGTTGTATGGCAAGAGTCTTGATATAGTCGAGATATAGATGCTTGATCAGGAATGCCATTTAAGGGCCAGCCAAATAGCTCAGTGGATTAAAGTACCTGCTTGAATGGCTGGGGAGAGGGCTCAGTAGAATAAGCACTTTCCTGGCAAGTGTGAGGGCCTGAGTTCAATCCCTGGTTCTGCAAAAAATAAATAAATAAATATAAAAAATAAATAAATAAATAAAGCACCTGCTTAGGCAGATGCAGCTGCAGAGGTTTGATCCTCCACAGTGTGCT
>NW_004524840.1:1525551-1526868 GCF_000260255.1 Octodon degus
AGGAATGGCATTTAAAAACATTTTCTCCCAATTAAGAACACTGCATTTTATTTTCTTGATAATGCTATGAAAGACTTACAATTATTTTAATTGTGCAAATCTTTTTTTTTTTTTCTTTCAGTACCAGGGATTTAACTCAGGACACTGCGTTTGCCAGACAAGCAAGTGACTCCTTTTCATTTTGATAAATTCCAATTTTCCAATCTTTTTGTCACTTCTGGTTCTGCTGTCACACCTAAAAAAGCATTACCTATCTCAGGCTGCAGAGACTTAGTCCTATTTTGAAGAGTTTTCTCATGCTGGCTCTTACAGATGGCTGCACAATGCTTTTTGAGATAATTTTTATATCCTTGTATCAAGTTTTGGAAATCAGTGACAAGAGGATGAGTTATCGGGGGCTGCAAGTGGCCGGGAAGTTCCTCATCATCAGTGCTAATACATAAGAAAATGAATAAAGAAGCAAAAAATAGTAATTGGAATGTAGCTGGAGAATAGGTGCTCTCACAGGCATGGACAGCTCAGTGCCCTTCCTGAGCCAGCAATAGTTGAGTCCTACCTTTGTAATACATTCTGCTAATCTCGGACATGATTGGGCCTGTCAAGCCATTGATATTCAATGTTAATAATGCTAAGACAGAACTTACATTTGACTTCCATGTGTAGTTTACATCATTGTCTTCTTCCTTCAGTTTTTCACTCCTTTCTTACATTGAGGAGGCTTTCTCTGGTGTTTCTTTTGAATTTCTTGTTTATTTACCATATTTAAAGTTATTTTTGTAATGTTTTATTAGGGGCCACAAACAGGTATTTGTAATGTTTTATGTATTAACTTACATGGTTAAGTTTACTAGTATTACTTTTTCTTTTGGTGATTAAGAATGATTAATATTCTTTTATTTCAACTAAAGGGCTTCTTTGGGTATTTAATAGAGGATGGGTTGAACTGCCAGAAGTTGTCAGGGTTTTGTTTTTCTGGAAATGTCTTACCTCCCTGTGATTTTCAACAGCTAGACTTGCACTTCATCGCTCTCAGTACTTCATTCCACGGCCCTCTGGCTGCCATGGTTTCTAAGGAGATACTAGACATTCATGTCACTAAGAATTCTTGAATATGATGAACTGTTTTTACTTATCTTCTTTCAAGAATATCTTTGTCATATTTCAGTATATTTATGATGCATCTATGCTTATATTTGATTGATTTTGATCATTTTTAGTTATCTTTTTTTTATTGAGCAGATTTCTGGATTTCTACCATCCTGGAGACTTTTGTCTATAATCTTTTATAACTTTTAATTAATTTTAAATTATTTCTGA
>NW_004524840.1:1529816-1545324 GCF_000260255.1 Octodon degus
TATCCTCTTTTTTTGTTCAGTCCTGTTGGAGATGGTTATTTCATTGACATCTACATACTATAGGTGCATAAATTCAGCAAAACAATCCAACATGGTGCAGCAGTCCACAATAGTAGTGGGTTATCTGCAACAACTTCTTTATCTTGGTCTTAACCATCCAGCAGAAAAGTATAAAAGAGAATTATAAAAAGTAAACTTATATTAATATGGTAAGCTATAAAAAGCTCAAGTGAACAACTTCTGACATTGTGAGTCCTACAGATAACCCACTACTATTATGAACTACTGGACTATATTGGATTACTTTGCTGGATTCATGCCATTTACAGTATTTAAAAGACATTGGAATACCCTTCTCTTTGAACCTTTAGTTTCTTAAGTTTTTTTCTTTTCTTTAGTTATACTCGGCACACTAGTGACACATGTGTGGCTGCTTCCTTAGTCAAGGCTGAAGGAAGCACATAACATACACACATCTCCACGGTGGCAGCCACAAATAGCTTCATTTTTTTCCCATGACCGCTGCACTTGAATCAATAAGCTTTCCGTCTCCCTGTATTACAGTGCAGGGTCACTGTGAGAACAGGACACACTACCAGTGCTCTCAGATTCACATTTTCCTGTTCTTTTGCTCATTAGACACAACAGTATGTGGTGGAAGCCTCCTTTCTTATAACATCTACAACATACAAGGGAGAGTTTCATTATTTTCCATTTTACTAGAAAAGGTCATTAGTTCTAATTGCCAAAGAAAGTACTTCCAACCTTATTTATGATTGTACCAAGTTAATCAAGGGTTAGCTTATTTTTAAACAAATAGGCAAAAGATCACATATTTTCTGGATTTTAAATACAAATAAATAATATATATTGTTTATTATGATCCAAGGATTTTTTTAAATTATTTTTTTACATATTTTTAAACTTTGCTACTTTAAAACAAGTTCTTCCTGTAAATATTTCTCATATTTCTTATTCTCCTTTTCTAGGCATTTCATCATCTTTAATTTTTCGAAATAATGCTTATTTTCCCTAGAAACACTGAGTCACGTCCAATTTCAATAGGTGCAGTGCTACTGTTTTCCACAAGAGGGCACTCAAATGACTTTGGGGGTGATTTTCTCTTTCCCACTGTTTTCAGACGGCTGAAAAATCACAAAGTCCACTAAAACCTGGAAGGTAGCTGTAAAAAGGAAGAAAAAAAGAAAGAAAGAAAAAGAAATTGAAGCTTTAAGAGTTTATGGGTTCTAGAAATAAGAAAATAATAATAAGAAAATAATAATTCTGTCCACTTTCTGAGAAAAGGCATCAGATGATTATAAGACACGTTTCTTCAAAGTGAAGTAAAGCAGGGAGACGGGGACTGTTTTACTGTTCACAAAATAAATGAAACAAGATATTTTTAAAAAGCTTTAAAAAGAAATTGAAGTAGGGTAAGTGCCTGGCATGATCATCAAGTGATTATAAAAACACTAACCAAGTTTCGTCGGGATACCAGGGAGAAAAGCTGCTGAAGAACTATTAGGTTTGCTGGAGCTGGGATGGCAGGAACATACCTAAAGGCTGCACTGTTTTCACCGATTATTAAGTCACTGAGTGTTCTACTGGAAGTGGAGCCATCCTTCTAAAGTCTGAATTTGTCTCTTCTGCCCACTGAGTGTGGTCCAAAGGGAGAGCGAGGCTGTGGTGCGCGCACTGCAGGGCAGCAGCACATGCCGTCTGGGCACCCTAGAAGCTGTGTCGTCCTGACCTTATGGCAAGTTGAGTGCCCTGCATCCTGAGAGACAAACCAAACCAAACCAAACCAAACCAAACCAAACCAAACCAAACCAAACCAACAAGCTGGGGAGGTCAAATTAGGTCGTTTTACCTATTTCAAGGCTAACCACCCATGACCATTAGCCATGAGAAGAACGAGGCCTTCTCTGAGAAATGCTGCAGAAAAGGCACCCTGTTGGTGTGATGACCTAAGACGGCCTGCACAGCTTTGATGTGGTCTCCAGGGCACCGGGTGCTGTGGTGGCTGCCACAGACCCTCAGGTCTGGCCAAGTTCTGGAAGTACCAGAATCAAGGGCTCCTTGGTAACTGTAAGCAACAGAGGGAAAGAGACAGTGTCATGTCTCAGCATGACATTCATGCAATGCAAATGTATTTTACATTTTTGTTTATTTGATACTGATTCTTTGTATGGGCGGTTCTGGTGATTGACCTCAGGGTTTTCCCAAGAAGCTACTTCAGCAGGCTTTTTTTTTCTTAATGTTTGAGACAGTCTCACCATTTTGGTAGGTTATCCAAATAGGCTTTGATCCTCCTGCCTCAGCATCCCAGAGCCCTGTGGTCACAGGCGTTCACTACTACACCCATCTTCACTCTTTCAGTCCCAGGGATTGAACCCAAAGCCATCACACTAAGCTACTTCCCAGGCATTTTGCTTTCTGCATCTTCACCATTAGATGGTGACTTTCTAGAACAACTCTTTAGTAACTCCCATTGGCATCTCTTCAGTAATCAGCTGTTACGTTAGTAAGAAGGATTATTTCTCAAAACAGCAAGGAGTGAAAGGTGTAAATCATCTATGCCTAAGAACACTAGAAATCAGTATAATTTGATAGATTGCTTTCGGAAATTCTATCTTTATAAATCTTTTTAAAATTAAATCTCCTCTTTGGGGTAATGGAATTGAAAGTTTCATTAATGGAAATGTCTTTTATTAATTCCTGAATAGGAAAAATGAGAAATTCTATGAATAATGTTGTCACAATTGCTTTAATATGTAAGAAAATATGATGAAAGTATACATACCATTCCCATGTATTCAATTACCTAAAATAATAAAGAATAACAAGCTCAATATCTGTTTTTTTTTTGTGATCTCTATGAATCTTCTAGCAGTATCTGGAGAAGTAGTAGAATCAGAGTGCAGTTCTTGAAAACTGGAGTTCCTGCTATAGAAATCTAGCAAATTCTATTGTTTCCCCAAAGTACAAATGCCTGTCATAAGGATGGCAGGATTTCCCCTTCAGTTGTTTGAAATACATGGAGCATCCCCCCCCCCACACACACACACACCACTCAAGGGCAACCTCACGCCACTGTCACTGTGTAGCAGGCAGGTTTTTGACAAATATCTGGGTCTAGATGCCCACCAGAAGCTTGTTTCAAATCTCTACATCTTTGGAGGCAATATGTACTGTAATGGTCATTTATGAGATTAACAAGTTAATACCTCCCCCCAAGGATATAGGTATCAGTTTTTGAAAAGTATCATGTTTGTACATGTGGCTATATGCTTGAAATACTTAGAATGGAGTCAAAATGACAAGATTTCCATGATTACATTTTCTTCTTTCTAACACCCTAGACCTTTCTCTCAAAAAATTTATGGAAGACACTCAAGGATAAGGGGGCTTTAGTATTGCGTCTGTGCCTCCAAGGTCCAGTGTAACTCAAGAGGGAGAAAATTAATCTTCAGGTTAAGTCTATTTACCATTTGATGTCAGTGTTGCACTATGAGAAAAACATTAGTGGGGCTGGGGTGGGGAGGGCTGTGGGAAAAAACTTGTGGGGAACAAGGTTAATTTGGATGGTAAAGGTCATCAGTTTTTGAGAGTTCGCCACAACCTGAAATAGCAGCCTTTAGGGTGTTGCTCTTTTTTCAGAGGCGGTCAACCATCACTCAATCACATCTTATTGATATTAACACCTTGACATGTGTCAAACACAAACAGACTTTTTTTCTTCTGAAATAGAATAAGCTGTATTAAGACACCTGCTAATCTTAGAGATCAAAAATGTCTTCCAACATTTTGAATTAAAACATGTGCATATTCTATTTCCAGATGAGTAAAATGTAATTTAGCTATGCATAATCAACCAAATCCTATCCCTCCATTTAATTTCTCAGTTGTTTATGTTTACAGGAAGTCATTTTATTCAAGGACAAATTTAATAAGGCCAGTTTAGGAGGTTGTAGCAAAGTAATGTGTAACATGGAAGGCATGAGGTGATTTCAATTTAGATACGTCCTTTGCTGAGTCTCTGCTTATGAGAAATAGCAACATACGATGCCTATAGCCTACAGACATGCTTCCCATGCTCCGCTCCAGGCATGACTCTTTATTAAGGATGCGTGACATGCACTGACCTGCTTACTTGGAGTTAAGTAGTGACCTTATTTTTCAACAATAGAGAATTCATCTCTGGAAAAAATTTATCTTTATGTGATTGAAAGAATAAATCAATCTATGTTGCTCTGTATACCACCTTAGAGATTGCAGGATATAAGAGTGCTTCTATTTAATTAAGAAAGACATATAGGTTGGAGCTCAAAGAACTTTTTAATATCATAGTGGGTTTTGATCTTTTGCATACATTGACATGAGAGCTCAAGGATGCCTTGGGAAGTTATAGGAATTAGATTGTACATGCAGGCAAGCACTTTTAGTCACTAATGACTCAAATGCAGACAATATTGACATATTGCTAAGAGTTACAGAGTGTAGGAAAACACTCTCTATGCCATTTTTTCTCAGCCGTAGATTAAATTACAAGCATATGCATTTTAAATTGAGTTACTTTTGTAAAGTGCTTTCCTTCTTGACATACCCTTTAGAGTCTCTCAAAGTGACATTTTGAGTATCTTGAAACGTCAGGTTTTTTATATTAATTGTTTCATTGAGTTCTCCAAGATATCAAAATACTTCCTTATTGGCTACCTCTACTCTGATGTACTATAACATTAGCTCCCAAAAGAATGTCAATATGTCCCTCCTCCAGAATAGCAGGATTTAACTGTTTCAACTATGAAATATAGAAAGGATGATATGGGCTCTTTCTTTTGGAATGTGTTCATGCTATTTTTGGGGGGGAGTGGCTTAGTTATTTAGGGACTTAGTTTCTGATAAAGTTTTGTGCTTTTCCTTACTACTTCCAATGTTTTTTTTTTTTAACCTTTCTGCTATACCAGGGAGAAAAATACAAAGAAGTCCCTGCCAAGATTCAGGTCCCTTAACCTCCAACTTCACAACCTACCGAATTACAAGAAGTACATGTCTGTTCTTTGTGAATTCGTTAGTCTCAAGTATTCTGTTTACCAGCCAAAATGAACTAAAACAATGAAGGAAAGAAAAATGGAACACAAAAGTCCATGGTTGTGCACACAGAAATTAATGTGCATATAAATCTCAAAGGACAAACCTTTAATATGTGAGGCTTGGATTATCCTGATTCTCTGCATTTTTGATAAGTTCCTACCAGAAACTGGTATCAGCAGTCCAGGATGTGTTCAACACAGAGTAAAAAATGGTTTAAGATAAAAGTTTTTATGAGAGTAAAGACTGCAGAATATTGAGTTATTATCACAGTAAACTGGAGAGTAAAGAAAAATATGAATGCTTAGATCCTGTGTCACCTGGTCCAGTTTAATAGATCTTAATGAATCTGGGTTTATAAAAACAAAATTTCATAGAAGATCCTGCCACAAAATTAGTTGGAAGACTAAGTAATGTAGGGTTTTCTCCAACAGGCAGGTGGCAAATGAGGTGAGGATTCCCGTGTATAGTTCTCAACCCTTGCAAAAGACAAACCAGAGAAGAGTGAGATTAGTTTAGTTCACTCTGGTCATCTTTCACACCTTAGAGAATTAGCCTTGGGAAACATGGTCTCCATGGAGAAAAGAGTGCACAATTTACAAGAAGAGGAAATTGTGTGATAAGCTCAAACTCAATTGAGAAATGAAATAACATAAATAGAACCCAGTATAATCTGTGTATTCTTCAAGTCACCTTCTCCTTTAATCTTCCCACCACTCCTAAGAAATAGATAATATGATCTTGTGTAGAGTTAAGGACCTAATGAGAAAGGTGTTAAGAAAATGGAATGAGGTTGTAAAGCTAAGAAGCAGGAAAGATGTCGTATGGACACATGGGCTTTTGGAGCTGCAGTCTTAATATTTATGACAGCCAGTCCATACAAGCTTCAAGATCCTGGTGATCCAGAATGGCACACAATCTAAGTCAACAGCTTTTGAAACCTTATAAATTGACCATATGAACTACATTTGTCTTCCTGTGGTACATTTTTAAGAAACTATTCACATGCTGATATGATTTCATAAAGTTGGGCATACCTGATTAACTTAAAATATTTTCTAATCTATCTAAACATACTGGTGGTGCTCCTGGTCAGACCATGATGTCTGCTAGTCATTGTGGCAGATGGATGTGGTCAGCCCAGCATATACATCACAGGTAGCTATCTTGTGGAAGCAAGAAGAAAGAATCCCATCACAGAAGCATCACAGTGACAAAGCAGGTCATTTAAAGCAAGGCCATTTTTTCATCCACCCTTGAATCTCTGAGCACTTGAATATATATCATAGGAGAGGAGTCCTTTACTCATCAGGAAAGAAAGTCTAGGAAAACAGTAACCTTTGGATATTTTTTCCATAATTTTATTGAGAAATAAATAACAATGAGACAGTTTCAAATCAAACTGGTAGATCAGTTGAAAAATTAACACATTGCATACTGTTTTCCTAGTGGTTAATTGTCATACAAGATGCAGACATTTTCCTACTTACAAACACTTTTAGAACAAATCCCTCTATTCATTGAATTAAGAGAATGTAGCTATATATCTATACTAACCATTTTGAATACACAGATACAAAATGGTCATTCATCTATATCCCCTTTTTTGTTTAGTTCTGTCATTTAAATACTACAGGTGTGTGAACTCAACAAAATATTCCAAAATAATCCAGTAGTCCATAATAGTATTGGGTCTTCCACTTGACGGGCAATGTCAGAAGTTGTTGACCTGAGTCCCCTATAGCTCAACATAACAGCATGGCTTTATTTCTTCTACTTCGTTTTTATACTTTTCTGCTGGATGGTTAAGAGCAAGATAAAGCAAGACCTATGTAACAAGAATTGTAGCTTTTGGATCTGATAAAGTTAGTCAAATCCCCTCAGAATTTATCCTGAGACCCTGTACCTCAGATTGTAGATCCTTTGTCCGTGTCAGCCATGTGGATGAGTCATGGCCATTGCTTGGCCAATTCGCTCTCGTGAAAGCCTGAGAGAATGTTTTCTCTCCATGTGACTCTCCTTAGGCACACTCTACATCATCAATCACTTTCCTCTTTGACTCCCTAATCTCCTTGATCAGAAAATTTGGGACACAACTGAGTTACCTGATGTTACAGTACATGTTCTCATATGTCCTGAGGCTTAATTGACCTTGGAAGGCTAGGGCCAAAATTGGCTTTCCTTGCAGCCCTCCTTTTTCTCTAATTTTCGGTCTGCAAACTTAGGTTGTTAACCCTCCAAGGAGAAGCTTTTTGTTATTACCATACAACCTAGGCTGTTGAGCTTAACCTCACTATCTGTCTGAATATCAAACATCTTAGGCATAATATGGAAAAGGTATTTTTCATCAAGTATTGATATGTTAAGCTTTAAGTCCCTACCAAATATGATGAAAAATTTAAAATACATTTAAAAAATAGGAATAAAGAATTATATATGTTTACACATAAGTCCAGAAATCTAACCATATACAACACTGTGGGAAGACAGTTCTGCAACACTCCTTTTCCTATCAGGTAGATGATTGCTTAAAAAGGAAGGGGTGGTGAATGAAGGCAATCTTTGGATATTAATATGCATATTTGTTCATATTATGTTGTAAGTCTCAAGAAGAATTAAGCATATCTTGTGGCACAGAAATGGGTTTCGTGGTCCAGCTGAGACTAAGGGAGAAAAGCAGCTTTCCTTCTCTTAATCAGGGGGTGTGATTTAGCTTAATAATCAACCAAAACACAGAACCATATTTTTGCCCCTGTTCCAGGCCATGTCAAACTTATTTAAGGTGCTGTAGGTTAACAGGAAAGACTGCAGACTGAAGCCAGGCTTTGCATTTTAGCCTGCTCCTCCCGGCTATATGACCTTGACAAGGAACTTTGTCTTCCTGTCCTCATTTGTCAGTGTTAATAAGGACAGTAAACTGGATTAAGCTGCTGTGAAATCCAAATATATTAGCATCTGTAAAGCTCTTACCCAAGACCTGGCCCATAGTGTACTTTACTTGAAGGTTAGACAGCTGAGATTGAACCACACGCAGATGCTAAATGCTGGAGGGCACACAATGCTGAGTTGGGTCTTGAAGGCTGTTTGTAACATTTTCCATTATTTACCAGCCTGGTTATCAACATCTACATTTTAGAAATGAGAATTTAGTGAGCATGTGCATTTTGTAGCAAAAATGTTGTCCAAATATACAGTTAAGGGAATGAGGCCATGACAGAAGTTGGAGAACTCAAAATTAGGCTCTAGAAATGTTTTAAGGCCTACCAAGTCCCCATGAAAGTAAACACTAAGGTAAATGATCCAGTATTCAGGCAATATTGGTCCTTGTGATCAGGGGTACCACAATATTCCTACCCAACTTGCTTGGTACATTCATTTATTTTTAACTATAATGTGTGCTGTACTATAAGCTGGTGCTAGAGCCCTTTCTCCCAAAAACACTTTGAAAGGAACTGGAGTCATTTTCAAATGGATTCCTTCCTCATAGTCTTTCAAACATCTCACAGGAGAAAAGGAATACAGGTAAACTCCAACTTTAGTGGACTGTGGAGACCAATTACCTGCCACATTTCCATATGTCTCTCAAGATTAATTGCTTTCTTAAATCAAATATCATTACTGCCTAACCTTGCTATATTACATAGAACACTCATATGTAAATCCATTTCATTATAAAACATATGCTTCTGAAAAATAAGGACTAGGCCAGGCATGGAGGCTCAAGCTTATAATTCCAGCACTTGTGAGGCTGAAGCAGGAAGACTGGTGTGAGTTCAAAGCTAGCTGGGCTACATAGCGAGTTCATACTAGCTTGCACAACATATCAACGCCCATTGTCTCTCCCCCCAAATAAAAACCTAACAGAAAAATAACTATACTAGATAGAGATTTCTTCTTGTATCCCAGGCAAAATTATCTCTAAATTATATTTCTTCAATGTGTGTATATAGCATGACCTGTTACAAAATGATCATGTTAAAAGTTGACTTACAATTAGCCAGCGTTGAAATTACCCAGTCTAAATACCACCTTCTGATGTTTCATATAGAGTATACTGTGACCTGACATTCCACAAATACAAAATCGAATTCATGAAGTTAGATATCAAAATATTAGGTTTCCCATAACAGAAAAAAATGACATTAGAACATTTTTCTTCCTTAAAATTGTTTCTTAAATGGAGTCTTAGACAGAAGGATTATATGTGAAGAGGATCATTTAGACTGATTCTGGCTGCAGCAGGTCTAAACCTGTCTGTTTCCCAACAACATGTTTCATTTAAAAATAAACAAACTCTGAAAAGCACAGTTTGAAAATCTCTGATTTCATTAACAATTCAAGACATCGCAGAAGAAAGGTTGTGGTGCTGGAAAAGAAATTTCACTGTGGTTTGACTTTACAACAAACATTCTATTATTTCTACCTTTATATGGAGGCCCAACCAGGCCACTCTTCTTTTAGCTCTTCAGGGACTTCAGACAAGGTTGCTGTCTCTAGACTGGAAAGCTGACTCTTGGTCCAACTAAGCTGTAGACTCTCAAACTCTGTCTTAGGGATCCTTGCTCCTCACAAAGATTGAGGCTGTTCAAGAAACATTTTAATTATGTCTATCAATATTTAACTTGTGAGAAATGAAAAACAAGAAAGGTTGAAAACATTGACTAAATACATTCATTAAATATTTATTAAAAATTTCCAAATATAGCCAAAATTATCACTGTGATGACATGTCACATATTTTACATACATGTGAGATATTTCTCAAAATGAAAACAATTAGTCTAAAAAGTGACAGTGTTGCAGTTTATAAAACCCTTTAATATCTACCTACAGGGAAGAAAGTTAGGTTCTCATATCCTCCTAGCATTTGATCTTTAATATTATCTTATTTTGGTTAAAGGACATAAAAATGTGGCCTTTATAATTACTTTGCTAGGAAGAGAAGTAGACTTCACTGGCCTTGCAAGCAATTGCATTTTCTGTATTGATGGAACATAAAATGTAACATGTAGTCATTTCCTAATCATAATGTTGCAGAATTTGAAAACATAATTATAAACTTTTGGCCTCAGTTAAATTAAAATCCCTTGAACTATAGTGCATTAGCAAGCAATCCTTTACTCATGCAGTTTTAATGCACTAGGTACAGGTCATTTGGAAAATGTTGCTTTAATGAGTTATACATATTTCAATTCATAATATCAAAAATCATGTGTATTAATTCCATCCTCAGTTTCATCAGAAAATTCTTTACGTGTCAAAAAGCTGTCCAGCTCATGGTGACAGAGAGCTTGCCCAAAGTCTAATTTTTGCTGGAAAGCTCATGTATTTTATCATTGTCACCAAATAATGTCAGTTGTTTTCTTTAAAACCACAAACTCACTTTGCTTGCCTTCAAGAAATTGTCTGCCAAGTTTCAGGTCTGAATAACCACAATTTGTCCAAAGGCACTCCCTCAAAGAGGAATGGTGATTTATGAAAATAGTGGGTGATTCAGCTCATAACTCAATTACACCACAGCTCTTCCCACATGTAATCACCACACGCTGGTCTTCAACAGAAATGCTGCATGTACTTGCTGTTTTGATGTACAACATAATAAAAAGACATGTACTTGAAGGGTAAGGTTTAATAAATTAGCAATATTTAATGTTTCATAAATGACTTCTTTTATGTATTTAGGACAGGGTCTACAGGGTTTCACTATGTAGATTGGACTTGTAGTAATTTTCCTGTTTTCAGCCTCTCAAGCTCTGGGATTACAGGTGCACGCCACCACTCCCAGTCTCAGTCACTGTCTGAGCATGCCCCAGGGGCGGGGCCAGCACGGCAAGCTGGGGATCAAACCTGGTCTGTGCATCGTGCATCTGCCTAAGCAGGCACTTTAGTCTGCTGAGCTATCTGGTCGACCCTTAACATGACTTTCTTAAGTGAAGCAATCTTTCAACTTTTCATTTTTTATGACTTGTGCAGGTGAAGAATACAGTGGCTGCTAGCATAACTGAGGCCATTGTTTACCTGTTGCTAAAGCACCAGGTATTTTACCCACCATTGCCTTTATGGTACCAACTGGTTAAACACAACCACATTTATCTCACTCACTGGCCAGTGAATGGCATAGGATCTAATTGTGATAAGTGAGTTGCAAGGACAGATGTTATAGATTTCCTGGCAGAAGCAACTGTACTCTGAAGACACGGGCAGAGACAGCACTATTCTTCTTCTGGACCTGCTCCCTGTGTAGCATCTTGGAAGAGGTCAGCCTCTTCTAACTCCAGATAAATTAGGGTATTGTGAAGAAAAGTATAAGTGGTTAAGCACAAAATACAGAAGTAAACTTAGTCCCTGATGGCATTATGATGACATGGGAAAAGCAAAGTATGGTCGTTCCACCTAGAGCTCCTTGCTTTGAAACTGAGTAGATTTCCTTCTAGGCTTTCCTATTCCTCACAATCAAAACACCTGAAATGGATCTAACATGTATTTTCTTATTTTCTATTTTCCTAGAGCCATAATATGAAAGAAAGAAGTCCAGCTCACTAATGAGCAAGAGGAAAAGGACATGATTTATATAATTATGCAATTAATGTTATGTAAGAAATGAAAGAAGGGACAGTTGACAACATTATGCAACTTAAAAATGGAGTTTCCTTGAGCAGATGGTCCAACTTACAGCACCCAGCTGGCTGGGGTTTCCTTGCAGGGCAGCATTTCTTTCTAGTGAATATGTTATTATGTCACAAGATTATCAGGGCAAGAGAAAGTTTCACTGGACAACTCATAATTCTTATAGTGCTCCCATTCTGAGCACATTAAAAGAGTATTTTCTATAAAAAGTTATAAATTAAGTCTAATCATTTCATGCTTTCTTTTGTCACAGATAAAAATTGGAAAAGACCCAGTTAAGCTGTGAAAGAAAGCAAGTACAGGAATTTTAAAATATGTTTTAGGTGAAAATATCATTTGAGGAAATGAACAATAGATCACCATTTCCAATCTGTCTCTGTTATTATTCAGTGATTTGTCTCAACATTTAAAATATTCATCTTGAGTATCTAGGAAATGAAATTATACATTAAAGTAGGAAGAAAGCAAATGATGACACTGAGCATCATCCTACTATTGATCCCAGGCATTAAGAAAATGAAGACCACTCTGGAAGTCATGCTGCTGAATTAATAATGACTGTTGTTTTTTTAATCGTTACTAGATGCTAAGATTACTGTAGAATTGAGAAAATCATTCTGATTTTCAACTTTGTTATTAAAACATGGCTCAGTGAAAACAACTGTTAATTACCCAGTGGTTTAGTATGCAAATTATTTCTGAACATTCTTGTAGCTATAGAGTTTTATAAACATTCCTTTTATCGCTTATAAAACTTTTTTAATAGTACTACATATGATAGTAACTTCCCATAAACATATTCACTAAGTTGTGTGTGCAAGCTAAGACCATGTTTAAATTGAAAGTATTTGAAGAAAGTATTAATGTATTTAATATTTAATATATATGTTAACTGTAAAGAATGCTTAATCTTACACTTTCCATAACTTATCTTCCTGCATAGAAGTATACATTCTTGCTTTCTTTTTTATATGCAAAATAAAATAATTGGCTCTGTTCAATAATTACTTTTACTTCATCTGTGAGGAGATAGAAAGTTGACTGATTTCAAGCTTTAGTTTTTTCTGAAAAATCAACAAATTAGCCCTTATTAAGATGAAATTAGGTAATGACAACGCGCTGGTGTTTGTCTGCATCAGATATCAGATGAACACACCCACAAGGAGTTCTTCCTAACAGCTTTATTTCTTTTTTGGGTTTAGCCAGAGTGAAAGACAAGGCAGCTTGAAATGCATTAACTCCAAACTCACCTCTCTGTCTTCTGAAAGAAAAAGGAGACAAAGTGTGAATGTTAGCACATTCTACAGAGACTACCTACTTGATTGTCTAGAATAACCTAAGGAGGCTGACACAGAGCCTTTTTGATGTAGGCCCCCATGAAGGAGAATCTGATTGTTTAACTATGAAACAGTAAGAAAAAGTTTTATTTATTTATTTATTGCAGAACAGGGATTGAACTCAGGCCCTTGCTCTTGCCAGGGAAGTGCTTATTCCACTGAGCCATCTCCCCAGCCCCAAGAAAAAGTTCTAAATGGTTCAGATGAAGAGAAGTCAAGGTTTAGCCAGGCTCAAAGAAGAGTACTGAGACTGCCAGATCACAAAACACCCCTGACTTCCTCTGTGTTACACAATAAAGTACTTAGTTTTTGTATCAGGGATCAAACTCAGCACCTTGTTCTTGCCAGGCAGGTGCTTATGCCCTTGAGCTATCTCCCTAGCCTTTATTTTATTTATTTATTTATTTATTTATTTATTTATTTATTTATTTATATTTTTAGATAGGGTCTTATTCTGTAGTTCAGGCTGAACTTGAACTCATTTTGTAGTTCAGTCTGGCCTCAAACTTGGAGTGATCCTCTCTCAGCATCTCAAGTGCTGGGATTACAGGCATGTGCCACCATGCCTGGCAGAATAGTCTGTTTTGTCTGATAAAATAATGCTTATATGAAAAGAATATTAACACAACTCAACACAACAAAACAAAATATTCCCTCCCTAAAGCCTCCTCATTAATGTGTTTGTAATGAAATCCTAATATCTGAATCGCCCTTACACACATTTATCCCTATAGGACTCCAAAATAATGACTCTAATCCAAGAATAACTATTTCTTGCAAGTAGAAACATACTCAAGATTTTCTGAATGAAATGCATACCTTTGAAAGTGCTTTGTGACTTTTTGGTTTTGAATAGGGTAAAAAATTGAATCTGAGATTGTTCAGGGATCAGGTACTTTTGTGTTTAACTCTCTGTTCAGATGGAAAAGTGAATGGGCCCGGAGCGGGAAGGAAAATCAGCTCTCCTTTTGCCCTGGCCTACACAGGTGTAGCAGGGCTAGGTATCAGTCTCATCTTTCTTTTCTCAGAGCTAAAAGAGGGAATCTTTTATATAGATCAAATGAAAGTTGTCGATACATTGATTGTGCTATTAAAGTTTCATTTCTTCTTATATCTAATATAATGTTTTGCCTAACTTTGAAATCTGGTCCCTTTTCCAAAGAATATAAGGATGGTCCACAGGAGGCCTTCCTCACAAGAGGGACCTTTGAGTCTTCCTCTCGTTAAATTTCTTATTCTATAGGTCTTGCTTTATCTTGGTCTTAACCATCGAGCAGAAAAGTATAAAAATGAGGTATTATAAAGTAAAGCCATATTAATATGTTCATCTGTGAAAGTCTCAAGTCAACAACTTCTGACATTGCCAGTCCTGTGGGTAACCCACTGCTGGACTGTGTTGGATTGTTTTGCTGAATTCACACACCTATAGCATTTAGATGGCAATGGAATACCCATCTCTGACAGGCCTAAACAAAAAAAGGGGATACAAAGAAGGACCATTTTGTATGTGTATATACAGAATAGTTAGGTTAAATATACAGCTACTTTCTCTCAATTCAATGAGAAGAAAGATTGTACTAATAATGTTTGGACAGGATATCCTGTCTGCATCTTGTACTATGGATAACCACTAAGAAGATAACAATGTACAATGTATTGAATATTGAAACTATCCTATTAATCAGTATTGAAACTGTCTCATTGCTATTTGTTTCTCAACAAAATTAATAAAAAAATAAAATGAAATCTGGTCACTTTTCCAAAGAATACAAGGATGGCCCCCAGGAGGCCTTCCTCACAGGAGGGACCTTTGGGCCTTCCTCTCTTACCTGGGCCAGTGTGATTCTCTTTTTAATTCTGTCAATCACTAACTTAGTTCCTTCTACAGCGTTGCCACTGATATCTTTCAATCATGTCAAAGCACAGCCATATTTCTCTGCAGGTGGGATTAGTCCATCTTGTATCCCAACCAACCACCACCTGGTCCTTCTCTCTTCCCAGCCCTGTGTGTACAGCTCCTCTGCTGACAACCGGCATTGGACGTCTTTTTCCCATTTATTTTTTGTTGAATGAAGTCTGTCATCTTTCAGTCCTAAGTCCTTCCTTTAGAAAGCTGTATTTTTGTGTGTATCTGCCATTCAAAGGTCAAATCAAATTCAACTTCTCTCAAGGAACTTCATTCCTGCTGTCGTGGGGGACATGTATCCCTTTCTTGTAACAGCACTGTATCTGTCTAATCCAATGTTCATCAGGCAGCATATATAAGATTGCTTATCACAGTCCTCTTTGAGATTGAGTTATTTATGAATGGCTTTTTGTTAGCTAAAAGTAAGTGACCAAGTAGTATATATAATTACTCCAAGTGAATTTCCAAATGCTTGGCATAACTTTTTGCATCAATATCCACAAATGATCTTTCTTGAACTGAATTGAATTTAGGATATATATATATA